>NW_022630140.1:0-76664 GCF_010909765.2 Amblyraja radiata | reverse complement strand
CACCTCTCTCTCTCTCTCTCTCTCTCTCTCTCTCTCTCTCTATCTCTCTCTCTCTATCTCTCCTTCTCCCTCTCTCTCATTCCTGTCTGCAACGCGGACCAGAGGGAGACAAGGGGGTGGGTCCCATCCCCCTTCCTCTGATTGACGTCCCTTTCCTCCAATCACCCGCCGCTTCCGGCCATCTGCAAGTCCCGCTCCACCAGAAATACACACTTACATAGGGAATTGAGAGATATATATTATGCGCAGATAGGCAGGTAGAATTTCCCATTGGCATCATGTCCGGCTTTGACATGGTGAGGCGAGTAGCCTGTTCCAAGTTGCGATTTTCTACGTTCAACGTTAATTCTGGAACCTGCATGCGGGTGTATTCATCTATTCCGGACCATACATAATAAGGAGGTTTCACGGCAGTCGGGGTAACGACCCTTGACCCGTACTGTTGCTACGCTACGCCAAGTGGAGTACACGCCAAGTGGAGTACTGGCCATTGTTCCCAGAGTAGCGGGCCCGTTAAAACCCGCCGAAATTGTCAATTTTTGCCCTGTAAATAATTATGGAAATCGGGATAAGCTTGTGAGACAGTTAGTTTCCTTCAGAATCCCAAAAGTGAGGAGAAATGACGGTAGCTAGAAGCGAGAGCTGAAGGGACAACAGCAGCCAGAATGCTTGGCGAACATTGGCCGTTTGCTCACTGCATTTCATCAACAGTAAGGCATTATTTGTATTTTTTCTTGATTCCCTTGGCATCTAAAAAGTTTCAGAAGTGATAAATCTGGCTGTAATTTTTTTTAATCGTTCATGGTTCTCAAGTGGGTTTTTACATACAACGTGAAAATGCATCTGAAGAAAATTTTACAGCCAGATTTATCACTTCTGAGACTTTTTAGATACCAAAGGAATCAAGAAAAACCACAAATAATGCCTTACTGTTGATGAAATGCAGTGAGCCGGGCGCGTCCTCAGGGCCTGTGCTGCGCAGTCCTCTGGGCCTGTGCTGTGCAGCTGACAGACGTCTGGACTGACATCTTCAACCTGTCACTTGCCCAAGCAGTTGTCCCCACGTGCCTTAAAACCACCTCCACCGTGCCGGTGCCAAAACACTCCACTGCGGCAAGCCTCAACGACTTCCGCCCAGTTGCACTTACTCACATCATCACCAAGTGCTTCGAGAGGCTGGTCCTGGCACACCTCAAAGGCTGCCTACCCCCCACACTGGATCCCTATCAGTTTGCCTACCGCAAGAATAGGAGTACGGAGGATGCCATCTCAACGGCACTTCACTCCGCCCTCTCCCATCTCGACAACTTACGTAAGAATGCTGTTTATCGATTACAGCTCAGCATTCAACACCATTATACACTCTAAACTGATCACCAAACTCGGTAACCTGGGCATCGACCCCTCCCTCTGCAGCTGGATACTGACCCCAGTCTGTTAGGTTAGACAAGCACACCTCTTCAACCCTCACCATGAACACCGGCGTTCCACAGGGCTGTGTGCTGAGCCCCCTCCTCTACTCCCTCTTCACCTATGACTGCATACCTGTACATGGTACTAACATCATCATCAAGTATGCAGATGATACAACGGTGATTGGCCTCATCAGCAACAACGACGAGTCGGCCAATAGGGAGGAGGTCCAGCGCCTAGCAGCATGGTGCGCTGACAACAACCTGGCCCTTAACTCCAAGAAGACCAAGGAGCTCATTGTGGACTTCAGGAAGTCTAGGGGCGGCACGCACACCCCCATCCACACAAACGGGACGGAGGTGGAACGTGTTTCCAGCTTCAGATTCCTGGGGGTCAACATCTCCGATGACCTCTCTTGGACCCACAATACCTCAACTCTGGTCAAGAAGGCTCACCAGCGTCTTTTCTTCCTGAGGAGACTGAAGAAGGTCCATCTGTCTCCTCAGATCCTGGTGATCTTCTACCGCTGCACCATCGGGAGCATCCTTACCAACTGCATCACAGTATGGTATGGCAACTGCTCTGTTTCCGACCGGAAAGCACTGCAGAGGGTGGTGAAAATTGCCCAACGCATCACCGGTTCCTCACTCCCCTCCATTGAGTCTGTCCAAAGCAAGCGTTGTCTGCGAAGGGCGCTCAGCATCGCCAAGGACTGCTCTCACCCCAACCATGGACTGCTTACCCTCCTACCATCCGGGAGGCGCTACAGGTCTCTCCGTTGCCCGACCAGCAGGTCCAGGAACAGCTTCTTCCCTGTGGCTGTCACACTACTCAACACTGTACCTCGGTGACTGCCAATCACCCCCCTCCCCCCCGCCCCCCCGGACACTCCTCCCTATGACTGTATGCATGTAAATAGATTTATTTATTGAAATCACATACTATGTCGCTCTTCGAGGGAGATGCTAACTGCATTTCGTTGACTCTGCATTGTACACTGACAATGACAATTAAAGTTGAATCTGAATCTGAATCAAACGCGGTAATTCCAAATATTTTCAATTCCGATATCTGCGCGGCCAATGCTTACCAAGCACTTTAGCTGATGTTGTCCCTTCAGCTCTCGCTTCTCTTTACCTTCATTTCGCTTCACTTTTGGAATTCTAAAGTTGGGTACGATGTCTCTCACACTTACCCCAACTTCTACTATTTTTTTCAGAGCAAAAATTCAACATTTTGGCGGTTTTTAACAGGTAGGAAAGTACGCGTTTCTTGCATTAATAACATATACCGGAAGTTACGTATGTCCTCCAGATGGATTGAGTGGCTCCATGCATCAAGCCCTATGACCCAGTGACCTTACGTGCAACCCCCCTAATTGAATGATGGTGATGATCGGATATTTCAATGCGCTCTTAAGCTGCTCTCTGAACATCGTCTGAGTTACTGCATAAATAAACGTGTTCGTGCAACATGAAATATGAACATGGAGTCAGTATCGTGCTCGGGATCTATTTGAGCAATGATGTAATGGAAGAAATATATGACGTAAACCAACCACAAAATAATGAAGTTGCCGGACAGCGCAAAGAGCAAAATGACCGACTTCCGTCTACCATCCATCTCCGGGTCACTGGTCTTTTCTTCCGTTCTGTGACCCCTCAGTCTCTTACGGATTTTATTGGATACTAAAATGTGTCTTACCGTCAGGGCATTGAGCAACAGGATCAAAGCGAATGGTAACAGTGGACATAGAAACATAGAAAATAGGTGCAGGAGTAGAGGCCATTCGGCCCTTCGAGCCTGCACTGCAATTCAATATGATCATGGCTGATCATCCAACTCAGTATCCTGTACCTGCCTTCTCTCCATACCCCCTGATCCCTTTAGCCACAAGGGCCACATCTAACTCCCTCTTAAATATAACCAATGAACTGGCCTCAACTACCTTCTGTGGCAGAGAGTTCCACAGATTCACCACTCTCTGTGTAAAACATGTTTTTCTCATCTCGACTTCCCCCTTATCCTCAAACTGTGTGTGGCCCCTTGTTCTGGACTTTCCCAACATCGGGAACAATCTTCCTGCATCTAGCCTGTCCAACCCCTTAAGAATTTTGTACGTTTCTATAAGATCCCCCCTCAATCTTCTAAATTCTAGCGAGTACAAGCCGAGTCTATCCAGTCTTTCTTCATATGAAAGTCCTACCATCCCAGGAATCAGTCTGGTGAACCTTCTCTGTACTCCATCTATGGCAAGAATGTCTTTCCTCAGATTAGGAGACCAAAAGTGTACGCAATACTCTTGGTGTGGTCTCACCAAGACCCTGTACAACTGCAGTAGAACCCATGGCCGTCCGAAGTGGCTGGGGGGGCGACCGCACCCCCCTTTTCCCCCCAGAGTAAAAAAAATCCAGAGGAAAAAATAAATTTAAAAATCGGGGAAAAAATTGGAAAAAATATCTGTCCCGCGGGATAAGGGAGTGCCCATTTCTCCACGCCCGGGGTGGGGGGCGGGGCGGTGTCTCGCCGCCCAGTCCAGCATCTCCATCCGCGGCGTTGGAGCCTCACCAACGGATGGCCTGGCAACCAGGAGACCGTCCTCCCGTCGCAGGGCGGGAGTGGCTGAATCTGAACCCAACGGCTGTAACCCCAACACCAGACGCCGCTCCCCTCGCCTTCCCCCCACGCCGCCGGGGCCCAAGCGACGCCCGCTGGACCCACACCACCCCTGCTGGCCCACACCACCCCCGCCGGGCCCACGCCACCCCCGCTGGGCCCACGCCACCCCCGCTGGGCCCACGCCACCCCCGCTGGGCCCACGCCACCTTCATCTTCATTCCCCCCGCCAGAAAGAGGAGTGATGTGAGAGGGGGAGGGGGAGAGAGAGAGGGGGGAAGGGATGGGGAGAGAGAGATGGGGGAGGGAAGAAGGAAAGGGGGATTATCTTTAGTGAGATTGCAAAATTATGGTAGGTTTTAGTGCTATTATATTTTCTCCTCCATATGAATAATATTGAACAATATCAAATAATATCAAACAATTGGAACTGCTTTCTTTTCCTTGTTAACTATACTGAAAAATATGAATTCCATAGTTTGTGACATAAATATACATTTTAATGGGATAATTATATACAGATGTAACATTTCCATTTCGAGATGGGGGGGGGGGGGGGGGAAATATGCGTCAAGCCGATAGCCTAATCGATAAAGTGAAGAGAAGAGGAATCAGAGCTGCCAAGGAAAGATTGAGAAGTTGAGGAGCAAGTTCTCAGGTAGTGACTCTTCTTCAGTTTGGAAGGGCATGCAAGAAATCACCAGCTATAAGAGGAAAGCCCCCCGCTCTTTGGACGAATGATCTGAAGTTTTACTGCAGGTTTGAAAATCAGAAATGTAACCCTGGTACCCCCTCCCCAACAAGCACAGCCAGACCCCAGTCTGCAAAGAATGGACCCTGCAGCCTCTCCTTCCCATTCACCACCTCACATCTACTTAAGGCAAGACTCCAGTAATGAAAAGAGTGGACCATGTCCCACCCCCACCAAGCAGTCCCTGCAAAGATGTACTATATCTGCCGCTTCAAAGTCTCCACTATTATCCCTGTACCCAAAAAGGTAAGGATTACTGGTCTTAACACCTACAGGTTTGTCGCACTGACCTCTGTAGTCATGAAGACCGTTGAAAGGTTTGTGCTGGCCAAGCTGAAAACTATCACAATCCCTCTGCTGGACCCTCTGCATTTTGCATATTGGGCCAATAGATCTGTGGATGATGCAGTTAATCTGGGCCTACATTTCACCCTCCAGCATCTAGACCGACAGAGGACCTATGCGAGGATTTTGTCTGTTGATTTTAGCACTGCATTCAACACCATTATGCCAGAGCTACTACGCTCCAAACTTTCTGAGTTGACTGTGCCTGAACCCCTCTGTCGGTGGATCACCAGCTTTCTGACAGACAGGAAGCAGCATGTGAGACGGGGAAAGCATATCTCGGAACCGCAAATGCTCAGCATAGGAGCACCGCAAGATGCGTACTCTCCCCTCTCCTCTACTCTCGCCACACCAATGACTGCACCTCCATAGACACCTCTGTCAAGCTTCTCAAGTTTGCGGACGACACAACCCTGATTGGACTGATCCAGGATGGGGATCTCCGTACTCTTTTCAATTTGATATCTTTCCTATAACATGGTGCCCAGAACTGAACACAATATTCTAAATGTGGTCTCACCAACGTCTTATACAACTGCAACATGACCTCCCAACTTCTATACTCAATACTCTGACTGATGAAGGCCAAAGTGCCAAAATACTTTTTGACCACTTATTATACCTGCGACACGACCTTCAAGGAACCATGCAACCATTCCTCTGCCCACCTGGCTAATTGATCCAGATCCTGCAGCAATCTTTCACAGCCATCTTCACTGTATGCAAAACCACTCACATCTGTATCATTAGCAAACTTGCTAATCTTGTCCTGTTCTGTGACGTTTTACAGAATGCTGGAGTAATTCAGCGGGTCAGGCTGAGTATAGAAGTTGGGAGGTCATGTTGCAGTTGCATAAGAAGGTGGTGAGGCCGCATTCAGAGCATTGTTTTCAGTTCTGGGCACTATGTTATAGGAAATATGTCATCAAACTGGAAAGGGTACAGTGAAGATTTACGAGGATGTTGCCAGCACTAGAGGGCCAGAGCTATAGGGAGAGGTTGAGTAGGCTGGGACTCTATTTTATGGAGCACAGGAGGATGAGGGGTGATCTAACAGAGGGGTATGTTTTTCATACAAAGGGTGGTAGGTGTATGGAACAAGCTGCCAGAGGAGGTAGTTGAGGCGGGAACTATAGCACCATAACGAAGCAGCTCACGATGGTTTGAGTAACATTCAGGAATGTCTATGCATGTCACATCATGAATATTACAGAAGAACGGTCTTGACCCGAACTATAATCTATACCTTTTCTCCACAGATGCTGCCTGACTCACTGAGTTACTCCAGCACTCTGTGACATGTCATCCATCCAAGTTCTCTACAGATGCTGCCTCACCCGCTGTGTTACTCCAGCACTCTGTGAAACGTCGCCTATTCATATTCTCTGCAGATGCTGCCTGACCCGCTGAGTTACTCCAGCACTTTGTGACTATTTTCCCTTCACCCATCTGCCCAAGCCCACTCTCCCCCCTCATTTCCTATGTTCCTTTCCACCCAGAAACCTCTCTGCCTTTACATTTCACTCCTCTTTCAAATCTGCTCTACTTATCTACATGCATTTTTCTTCTTCACGTTTTAGTCATAGAATGATGCAGTGTGGAAACAGGCCCTTCGGCGCAACTTGCCCACATCGACCGACATGTCCCATCTACACAAGTCCCACTCACACGCGTTTGGTCAATATCCATCTAAATTTGTCCTATCCATGTACGTGTCCAAATGTCTCTTAAACATTAGGATAGTCCCAGCCTTGACTACCTCCCTCTGGCAGCTCGTTACATACACTCTGCAACCTTTGTGTGAAAAAGCTACCTCTCAGGTTCCTGTTAATTACTGAAATATTGGTCATAGATTTGGTGCAAAAATGCTCCAAAATAAGGCTCAGAATGCATCAGAGAGCATCTAAACCCCCCGGCATCGAGGGACTTCACACTCGTGATGTGCGCAGCGCGCACATTATTTCACATTAACATTTTTGTAATCCTGTCATGCCACCCCGCTTTTTGAAAAGCTTCGTATGGGCCTGGAACCTCCCTGCTCCTAGACTCAAATCCTTTTGCTATGAATTCTAACATACCATTCGCTTTCTTCACTACTTAATACTGCATCCAGGCAGTCGAATGCCACCCATCCGGGATCGGTGTAAAAACTAGATTTTCTCAGAAAACCCCGTGGGACACAGTTCACGAGCTTCAGTGCTTCAAATGTAAAATAACGGGAACATTTGTACAAATAAAGAAAATGCAGGTAGTTGCCAGAACGACAGCTGCTACGTTCCCGCTCCAATATGTCGCTTTCCACTTATTGCAGCAAATGGCGACAAAGCGATCGATTGAGAAAACGGCCGTGAACCAAACAGAATAGTCCGTTGTGGCGTGGAAAATGGCGGCACCTGCACTGCACACAGGGGTTATCTCGAGAATAGTGCCGGGATATAATAAAAAATGATCCGCCATATGATTACTGTGATGATAATGGACACAGATCCGCGGCTGCCATGGCGACCAGGTATCGCGTTGTGCTGATGGAGAGGCCACATTTACCCCGCGACAGGTTTTGGACAGCAAAAGGATTTGAGTATAGGAGCAGGGAGGTTCTACTGCAGTTGTACAGGGTCTTGGTGAGACCACACCTGGAGTATTGCGTACAGTTTTGGTCTCCTAATCTGAGGAAGGACATTCTTGCCAGAGAAGGTTCACCAGACTGGTTTTTGGGATGTCAGGACTTTCATATGAAGAAAGACTGGATAGACTCGGCTTGTACTCGCTAGAATTTAGAAGATTGAGGGGGGGTTTTATAGAAAATTACAAAATTCTTAGTGGGTTGGACAGGCTAGATGCAGGAAGATTGTTCCCGATGTTGGGGAAGTCCAGAACAAGGGGTCACAGTTTAAGGATAAGGGGGAATCTTTTAGGACCGAGATGAGAAAAACATTTTTCACACACAGAGAGTGGTGAATCTGTGGAATTCTCTGCCACAGAAGGTAGTTGAGGCCACAGTTCATTGGCTATATTTAAGAGGGAGTTAGATGTGGCCCTTGTGCATAACGGGATCAGGGGGTATGGAGAGAAGGCAGGTACAGGATACTGAGTTGGATGATCAGCCATGATCATATTGAATGGCGGTGCAGGCTCGAAGGGCCGAATGGCCTCTACTCCTGCACATATTTTCTATGTTTCTATGACAGGATCATAATCGCCATGACGTTCACTGTTTAAAAAGTCACTAATTAGGTAGTCCTGAAATGTATTCTGCTGTTGTAAATACCGATCACATCGCTCGAAATTTACCCTTCTTCCCATAACCGCTACCAATACCAATTCATACTAATTGGTGGGGCTGCGGTAGACTGGCTGCCTTACAGCCGCAGAGACCCGGGTTCGATCCTGACTATCGGTGCTGTCTGTACGGAGTTTGTATGTTCTCCCCGTAACCTGCTTGGGTTTTCTCCGTGTGCTCAGGTTTACGCCCACACTCTCAAGACGTACAGGTATCTCGGTTAATTGGATTGGTAAATCCTCAATTGATCCCAGTAGGATAGTGTTCATGTGCGGGGATCGCTGGTCGGCGCGGAGTCTGCGGGCTGAGGGGCCTGTTTCTGCGCCGCATCTATAAACTAAACTAAAGTAAACTGGTTTCATTCAGAGACACTGCATGTAAACATGGACGTCGGTCAATCCATTTCAACCATCGATCTCCCATTCACAGTAGATCATTGTTTTCCCTCTTTTACATCACCTACCTGTTCAATCGAGGCAATGACATCACCTGCCTGTTCAATCTTGCCATAGAGGGAGTACAGAGAAGGTTCACCAGACTGATTCATGGGATGTCAGGACTTTCATATGAAGAAAGATTGGATTGTACTCGCTAGAATTTACGAGATTGAGGGGGGATCTTATAGAAACTTACAAAATTCTTTAGGGGTTGGACAGGCTAGATGCAGGAAGATTGTTCCCGATGTTGGGGAAGTCCAGAACAAGGGGTCACAGTTTAAGGATAAGGGGGAAATCTTTTAGGACTGAGATGAGAGTAACATATTTTGCACAGAGAGTGATGAATTTCTGGAATTCTCTGCCACAGAAGGTAGTTGAGGCCAGTTCATTGGCTGGATTTAAGAGGGAGTTAGATGTGGCCCTTGTGGCTAAAGGGATCAGGGGGTATGGAGAGAAGGCAGGTACAGGATACTGAGTTGGATGATCAGCCATGATCATATTGAATGGCGGTGCAGGCTCGAAGGGCCGAATGGCCTACTCCTGCACCTATTGTCTATGTTTCTATGTTCCTATGTACGGGAGCAAAGCAACCTACAAACCCGGAGGACTTTGGGACGTGGGAGGGAACCGGAGAATTTGGGGTAATCCCACACGGGCAGAGGGAGAATGTGAAAACTCCACAGTCAGCGACCGAGGTCAGGTTGGAACTTGGGCTGCAAGTGCTCGGATGCAGCTGATCTATCAGCTGCGCCAGTGTGCTGCCCAAATTGTCTATTTAAATCTGATAATCTGACTGGCATTGACAATGTACCCCTCATTCCAATAGTAATAAACGGAATCATATTCCCATTACATCGGATATTGGTAAACCAAGTCCCAAACACCGAGACGAGGGTTTATTTGCAAATTGTGTTTGTAAATCAACATTTCAAATCCGGCACATAACGAGTTCTTGAATAACATTTCTGCTGTTTGACATCGAAACCAAAAGTGGGATAATGTTGGAAACACGCAAAGGGTAGCCAGCGTCCATGCAGAGGGAAACACAATTCACAAGGACGAGAGATTTGTAGGACCAAAGGCCAAATGCAGGAAAAATCTAAACTACAATGGCAACTGAAGGTCGACATGTACAAGGTAGGCCTTGCTGCCCATTCGCTGCTGTTCAGCTCGGTCAATAATATTTCGATGGATCTGGGCAGGGCAAAAATAGCCACAGAAACAGTCATGAATGTTTAAGAAGGAACTGCAGATGCTAGAAAATCGAAGGTAGACAAAAATGCTGGAGAAAGTCAGCGGGTGCAGCAGCATCTATGGAGCGAAGGAAATAGGCAACGTTTCGGGCCGAAACCCTTCTTCAGACTGATGGGGGGTGGCGGGGGGGGGGAGAAGAAAGGAAAAAGGAGGAGGAGGAGACAGCCCGAGGGCTGAGGAAGGGGAGGAGACAGCAAGGACTAACAAAATTGGGAGAATTCAATGTTCATGCCCCCAGGATGCAGACTCCCCAATGAGGTGCTGTTCCTCCAATTTCCGGTGTTGCTCGCTCTGGCCATGGAAGTTCAATGCCGGATTTCAAGATTAGATTTGCAAACACACATATTTTCCCAGATGATGGTTCTGCCATTGGGGGAAATAACACACGAGGTGAGAAAAGAACATTGACAACACAAGAAATACAGCAGGGCCGAATGGACTTTGTTATGGGCGTGCTTACCCATATAACCATATAACCATATAACAATTACAGCATGGAAACAGGCCATCTCGGCCCTTCTAGTACGTGCCGAACACTGATTCTCCTTTAGTCCCATCTACCTGCACTCAGACCATAACCCACCATTCATTTCCGTCCATATAACCATTCAATTTATTATTAAATGATAAAATCGAACCTGCCTCCACCACCTCCACTGGAAGTTCATTCCACACAGCTACCACTCTCTGAGTAAAGAAGTTCCCCCTAATGTTACCCCTAAACTTCTGTCCCTTAATTCTCAAGTCATGTCCTCTTGTTTGAATCTTCCCTACTCTCAGTGGGAAAAGCTTATCCACGTCAACTCTGTCTATCCCTCTCATCATTTTAAAGACCTCTATCAAGTCCCCCCCTTAACCTTCTGTGCTCCAAAGAATAAAGACCTAACTTGTTCAACCTTTCTCTGTAACTTAGTTGCTGAAACCCAGGCAACATTCTAGTAAATCTCCTCTGTACTCTCTCTATTTTGTTGACATCCTTCCTATAATTAGGCGACCAAAATTGTTCACCATACTCCAGAATTGGCCTCCCCAATGCCTTGTACAAATTAACATTACATCCCAACTTCTATACTCAATGCTCTGATTTATAAAGGCCAGCACACCAAAAGCTTTCTTTACCACCCTATCTACATGAGATTCCACCTTCAGGGAACTATGCACAGTTATTCCTAGATCCCTCTGTTCAACTGCATTCCTCAATTCACTACCATTCACCATGTACGTTCTATTTTGATTTGTCCTGCCAAGATGTAGCACCTCACATTTATCAGCATTAAACTCCATCTGCCATCTTTCAGCCCACTCTTCCAAATGGCCTAAATCTCTCTGTAGACTTTGAATGTGGAGTGAGGGGACAGACATTGCGCCCCACAATGTCTGCGTCACCCCGAAGATAATCGAAACAAATTTCATCTATAACAACCTCGTTTAGACAACAGACTATAGGCAACAGGCAACAGGCAACATTGTACCGGCCTCCACTGACACCATGGCCATTCACCCGCGCATCTCATTTAAACGTTACACATTTTCCCCTCAAGACTTTGATTAGTTCATATTATGACCACTATATTTTTTAGATTAGTTTAGGGACACAGCGCGGAGACAGCCCCTTCAGCCCAACGACCAGTGCTCCCCGCACATTAACCCAGACCTACACTAACTGGGGACAATTTACATTAATACTACGCCAACTAACCTACAAATATTTACACCTTTGGAGTATGGGAGGAAACCGAAGAAACTCAAGAGGTCACTGGGAGAATGTACAAACTTCGTACAGACAGCACCCGTAGTCGGGATCGAACCCGGGTCTCCGGCGCTGCAAGCGCAGTAAGGCTGCTTATCTCCCGCTACGCCCCTGCAGTATTTCTTCTGAAATACTTTCTTACGGGACTGTAAACGTGCTCCTACAGAAAAAAGTAACCCACCCAAATGATCACAACGAATGACGGTGCTGGCTCGAAGGGCCGAATGGCCTCCTCCTGCACCTATTTTCTATGTTTCAAATCAAGAACCAATTACACGGCATTCATGTCCATTTCTACCCTCTCCCGTCGGCCCGAAAGCATCTGTAAGCATGTAACAGAACAGACGAATACATGGTCTAATTGTAAGCTAGGATAAGTAAGTAAGTACATATGTAAGTTTATTGGCCAAGTATTCACATACAAGGAATTTGCCTTGGTGCTCCACCCACAAGTAACAACATTGCATACAGTGACAGTTACGAATGACTCAGAAAATACTAAACATTAATAATAATAAAACATTAATGATAAAACACCATTGATCAAGTATGTGAACCAACAAAATACCAGAGCAAAGGGAGGCTACAGATTTTTGGCTGTTGAGTAGAGCAACTACTCGTGAATAAAAGCTGTTTGTATGTCTGGCTGTGGCAGCTTTGACAGTCCGGAATCGCCTTCCAGGGGGAAGTGATTCAAAGAGCTTGTCGCCAGGGTGAGAGGGGTCAGAGTTGATCTTGCCCGCTCTCTGCCTGGCTCTTGCAGTGCACAGTTCATCAATGGAGGGAAGGTTGCAGCAAATTACCTTCTTTGCTGATCGGACAATTCGCTGCAGCCTCCAGATGTCGTGCTTGGTGGCTGAGCCAAACCAGACCATGATGGAGAAGGTGAGAACAGACTCTACGATGGTCGTGTAGAATTGGACTATCATTGCCTGTGGCAGATTGTGCTTCCTCAGCTGCCGCAGGAAGTCCATCCTCTATTGTGCCTGTTTGACTGTGGAATCGATGGTAGCCCCCCACTTAAGATCCTTGGAGATGATGGTTCCAAGGAACTTAAAAGGCTCCACAGATGTGACTGTGGTGTTGTTGATGGTGAGTGGGGTGAGGGGAGGGGGAGCTCTCCTAAAGTCTACAATCAATTCCACTGTCGTATATGTCGTCTCCCGACCTACTTCATTGCGACTCATACATTTTTGCTTCTGCCCTTTATCTGCAACTGTAACAACATAATTCTGTAAGAATATATTTTGAATTGGGGTTTTTTTTTTTAAATTACTGCCCGTGCTCTCAGTCTGAACAAGACTCACCACCCAAAATGTTACCTGTTCTTTTTCTCAAGAAATGCTTCCTGACTCGCAGAATTACTCCAGCATGTTGTGCCGATCTTCGGTGTAAACCAGCATATGCAGTTGTTTTTTATACGACATGCTTGATGGGACTAGCGTGTGGTATCATTGACTGCATAGCATGCAAGCAACGCTTGCATAGAGTACACATGACAATAATACACCAAAACAAAAATTGAAACATGGCAAATAGGTGCAGGAGTGAACCATCGGCCCTTCGAGCCAGCACCGCCATTCACTTTGATCATGGCTGATCATCCCCAATCAGTACCCCGTACCCGCTTTCCCCCCATATTCCTTGATACATTGAGCACTTTGAGCGCTTGAAAACATCCAGTGAAACGATCTCCACTGCTGTCTGTGGCAGAAAATTCCACAGTTTCACAACTCTCTGGGTGTAAACATGTTTCCTCGTCTCAGTCCTACATGGCCTACACCTTATTCTAAAACTCGGAACACTGATTCTGGGATCCCCAACATTGGGAATATTTTTCCTGCATCTAGCCTGTCCAATCCCTTAAAAATTGTATATCTTTCCATTAGACCCCTCTCACCTTTCTAAATTCCAGTGAATACAAGCCCAGTTGATCCATTATTTCATCATATGTCATAAATCTGAAGATTTCATTCGAGGAAAGATAGAAATGGCAGACGAAAGATAAAATGTGCGTTATTTGAAGAGAAAGATAACCATATAACCGTATAACCATATAACAATTGCAGCACGGAAACAGGCCATCTCGGCCCTACAAGTCCGTGCCGAACAATTATTTTCTTCTAGTCCCATCTACCTGCACTCATACCATAACCTTCCATTCCCTTCCCGTCCATATGCCTATCCAATTTATTTTTAAATGATAAATTCGAACCTGCCTCCACCACTTCCACTGGACGCTCATTCCACACAGCTACCACTCTCTGAGTAAAGAAGTTCCCCCTCATGTTACCCCTAAACTTCTGTCCCTTAATTCTGAAGTCATGTCCTCTTGATTGAATCTTCCCTACTCTCAATGGGAAAAGCGTGTCCACATCAACTCTGTCCATCCCTCTCATCATTTTAAAGACCTCTATCAAGTCCCCCCTTAACCTTCTGCGCTCCAGAGAATAAAGACCTAACTTATTCAACCTTTCTCTGTAACGTAGTTGCTGAAACCCAGGCAACATTCTAGTAAATCTCCTCTGTACTCTCTCTATTTTGTTGATATCCTTCCTATAATTGGGCGACCAAAATTGTACACCATACTCCAGAATTGGCCTCACCAATGCCTTGTACAATTTTAACATTACATCCCAACTTCTATACTCAATGATCTGATTTATAAAGGCCAGCACACCAAAAGCTTTCTTTACCACCCTATCTACATGAGATTCCACCTTCAGGGGACTATGCACAGTTATTCCTAGATCCCTCTGTTCAACTGCATTCCTCAATTCGCTACCATTTACCATGTACGTCCTATTTTTATTTGTCCTGCTAAGATGTAACACCTCCCAATTATCAGCATTAAACTCCATCTGCCATCTTTCATAAGATCGCAGATAGTTAGAAAGCCGTCAGTCACTGCAGAATTTTAGGAAACGCGCGTCACTATCTGCGGCCGGGAATACAAGAGATATAAGAGAAACATAAAAAGTGAAGAAACAACCCGGAAAATGACACATGGGAAAATGTAGATTTTGGATTTGCCTCATCTGCTGACTTCCTCCAGACTATTGTTTAACGCAAATACATTGATTTGTTCTATGTCTAATATACTCTCAAATTTAACTTTTAAATGTTCAATCTTAATGTGGCGTAATTGACATTTAAATACTTTTCTTTCTAATATATTTTTTGTCATTTCTACCTCAAAATAAACAAATGTTAGGTGAAAATGTTGGGTGAAATAGGTGAATGTTCCACAAACTTGGTAAAACTCTCGGTAAAATTTCACATCCGCAGAAAAAGTCAATAGTACAAGAGTAGGACAAGATTAGAACAAGATTTCCAACAAAACATCAGTGACAGAAAGGCCCTCCAACTGAATCCTTTATCAATAACCGACAAATGTGTATGCCTTCAATAGACGTCTTCCATAATGGTAGATGGTAGTGAATTGAGGAATGCAGTTGAACAGAGGGATCTAGGAATAACTGTGCACAGTTCCCTGAAGGTGGACTCTCATGTAGATAGGGTGGTAAAGAAAGCTTTTGGTGTGCTGGCCTTTATAAATCAGAGCATTGAGTATAGAAGCTGGGATGTAATGTTAAAATTGTACAAGGCATTGGTGAGACCAAATCTGGAGTATGGTGTACAATTTTGGTCGACCAATTATAGGAAGGATGTCAACAAAATAGAGAGAGTACAGAGGAGATTTACTAGAATGTTGCCTGGGTTTCAACAACTAAGTTACAGAGATAGGTTGAATAAGTTAGGTCTTTATTCTCTGGAGCGCAGAAGGTCAAGGGGGGACTTGATAGAGGTCTTTAAAATGATGAGAGGGATAGACAGAGTTGATGTGCTCAAGCTTTTCCCTTTGAGAATAGGGAAGATTCAAACAAGAGGACATGACTTCAGAATTAAGGGACAGAAGTTTAGGGGTAACATGAGGGGGACCTTCTTTACTCAGAGAGTGGTAGCGGTGTGGAATGAGCTTCCAGTGGAAGTGGTGGCGGCAGGTTCGTTGGTATCATTTAAGAATAAATTGGATAGGCATATGGATGAGAAGGGAATGGAGGGTTATGGTATGAGTGTAGGCAGGTGGGACTAAGGGAAAAAAATTGTTCGGCGCGGACTTGTAGGGCCGAGATGGCCTGTTTCCGTGCTGTAATTGTTATATGGTTATATGGTTATATGGTAATGTTAAAATTGTACAAGGCATTGGTGAGGCCAATTCTGGAGTATGGTGTACAATTTTGGTCGCCTAATTATAGGAAAATGTCAACAAAATAGAGAGAGTACAGAGGAGATTTACTAGAATGTTGCCTGGGTTTCAGCAACTAAGTTACAGAGAAAGGTTGAACAAGTTAGGTCTTTATTCTTTGGGGCGCAGAAGGTTAAGGGGGGACTTGATAGAGGTCTTTAAAATGATGAGAGGGATAGACAGAGTTGACGTGGACAAGCTTTTCCCATTGAGAGTAGGGAAGATTCAAATTAGAGGACATGACTTCAGAATTCAGGGACAGAGGTTTAGGGGTAACATGAGGGGGAACTTCTTTACTCAGAGAGTGGTAGCTGTGTGGAATGATCTTCCAGTGGAAGTGGCGGAGGCAGGTTCGATTTTATCATTTAAAAATAAATTGGATAGGTATATGGACGGGAAAGGAATAGAAGGTTATGGTCTGAATGCAGGTAGATGGGACTAGGGGATATTAAGTGTTTGGCACGGACTTGTAGGGCCGAGATGGCCTGTTTCCGTGCTGTAATTGTTATATGGTTATATGGTTATAATGAAATGTCTCATTGATCTACAGAGAACATCAAGCAGGCGTCAAGGACTTGAGTTACTGAAAATCTACCTCTTCATTGAAAGAAGCTGACTCCTGTAAAGCAGATGATGGCCTTTACCATTGCAATGGATAACTGTAACCCCATTCGCTACCAGGAACACCAATGATGGAAAGGAAAACGTAATAGATCGTCTCAATCAATGCAAATGTTTCACTCATTTTTGTGGGAGGCAGCTTTCTTGGCTCCGCGGACAATCTCTATGATTTACGATCATCTCTTTACGTCTGTAATTTATATCCTAGGAATTCCCAATAGGATATTGTGGTTTCAAAAATATCTCAGTGGTTGTGAAAAACACTGATTGCGTCATCAGTGCTAATTTCAGCCAAGAAGTATTCCAGATGAATTTGAAAACGAGCTGCAGATCGCATTAGCGTGCATCAGTTCACGGGGTGACGGTTGGGGGGGAGGGTAGATAGAATGAATGCACTTTGTTTTTGTCTCCCACAGGAAACGGGAATCACAATTCTGTGTCGGATAGAACTGCAGTTGCTGGTTTAAATCGAAGGAAGACTCAAAATGCTGGAGTAACTCAGCGGGACAGGCCGCATTTCGGTAGAGAAGGAATGGGTGACATTTCAGCTCGAGAAGCTTCTTCGGACTTCAAACAAATGCCTGGGCAGGTGTCGGCTTTATTGCTTGGGGAGCAGGAGGCAGTGGGTTAATCTTATAGAGGTGGATAATATACACGAGGGCAATAAATAGGAAGAATGCACAGAAACCTTTACCCCTAGAAAGTGAGGGTATTGGGTATAAAATGAAGGAGGAAAGGTTTAACAGGCACATTATCGTAAAAGAGTGAGGAGGGTTCATGGAACGAGCCGCCAGAGGAAGTGGTTAACGCGGATAAAATAACAACAGTTTAAAGTGATTCGGACAAACAAGTGGATATGAGATGCTTTGAGATATATAATGCCAAATGTGAGTCAAGGGAACTAACATATGGGGAGCCCCATAATGGGACATTATGTTCTCCTTGAGACCGCGTCAGTTCCCGCTGATCGTTTTCCACCCGCATCCCAAGTATCTGCGGATTTGGAGGATTTATTGACCTATATAACCATATAACCATATAACAATTACAGCACGGAAACAGGCCATCTCGACCCCTCTAGTCCGTGCCGAACACATAGTCTCCCCTAGTCCCATATACCTGCGCTCAGACCATAACCCTCCATTCCTTTCCCATCCATATAACTATCCAATTTATTTTTAAATGATAAAAACGAACCTGCCTCCACCACCTTCACTGGAAGCTCATTCCACACAGCTACCACTCTCTGAGTAAAGAAGTTCCCCCTCATGTTACCCCTAAACTTCAGTCCCTTAATTCTCAAGTCATGTCCCCTTGTTTGAATCTTCCCTACTCTCAGTGGGAAAAGCTTTTCCACGTCAACTCTGTCTATCCCTCTCATCATTTTAAAAACCTCTATCAAGTCCCCCCTTAACCTTCTGCGCTCCAAAGAATAAAGCCCTAACTTGTTCAACCTTTCTCTGTAACTTAGTTGCTGAAACCCAGGCAACATTCTAGTAAATCTCCTCTGTACTCTCTCTATTTTGTTGACATCCTTCCTATAATTAGGCGACCAAAATTGTACACCATACTCCAGAATTGGCCTCACCAATGCCTTGTACAATTTTAACATTACATCCCAACTTCTATACTCAATGCTCTGATTTATTGTCTCTGATAATTGTCCTAATGTGTAAGGTGTGGGTGCGATTGTGAGTTAACCTGAACGGGTGATCAACGGTCCCTGTGGACGGTGGCCGAATGGCCAATGTACATGCTGTGTATTTGATTCTTTACAACAGATTATCCAAGATTATTCATGATTTTCTTCCTCAGGACACGTGGAAAGAGGGTGGTATCGAGGATGAGGAAACCTTTTCACACAGAGAGTTGTAAATCTGTGGAATTCTCTGCCTCAGAGGGCGGGAAGGCCGGTTCTCTGGATACTTTCATAGAACATAGAACATAGAAAATAGGTGCAGGAGTAGGCCATTCGGCCCTTCGAGCCTGCACCGCCATTCAATATGATCATGGCTGATCATCCAACTCAGTATCCTGTACCTGCCTTCTCTCCATACCCCCTGATCCCTTTGGCAACAAGGGCCACACCTAACTCCCTCTTAAATATAGTAGCCAATGAACTGGCCTCAACTACCTTCTGTGGCAGAGAATTCCACAGATTCACCACTCTCTGTGTGAAAAAAGTTTTTCTCATCTTTGCCTTAAAAGATTTCCCCTTTATCCTTAAACTGTGACCCCTTGTTCTGGACTTCCCCAACATCGGGAACAATCTTCCTGCATCTAGCAATTTCAAGAGAGAGCGAGATGGGGCTCTTAAAGATAGCGGAATCAGGGGAAATGGAAGCAACAGATGAGGTTGGAGGAGGTTCAAGCGAACCTCTACCTCACCTGGAGAGTCTGCTTGGATCCTTGAATGGCGTCAAGGGGGGGGGGGGGGTTGTCTGGATGCTACTCTTGTACAACGACAAGAGTAGCATTTCCTGCGGTTGCAACGGAAAGTACCATGAGATGGGATGGTTTGGGTGGGAAGGGACGAATTGACCAAGGAGTTACGGAGGGAGCGGTCTATGCGGAAAGCAGACAGGGGAGGAGATGGGAAGATGTGGCCAGTGGTGGGATCACGTTGGAGGTGCCATTGCTCGTAGGGTGGAAGGTGAGGACAAGGGGGACTCTGCCCTTGTTATGAGTGGGGGGATGGGGAGAGAGAGCAGTGTTACGGGGTATGACCATATAACCATATAACAATTACAGCACGGAAACAGGCCATCTCGGCCCTACAAGTCCGTGCCGAACCACTTTTTTCCCTTAGTCCCACCTGCCTGCACTCATACCATAACCCTCCATTCCCTTCTCATCCATATGCCTATCCAATTTATTTTTAAATGATACCAATGAACCTGCCGCCACCACTTCCACTGGAAGCTCATTCCACACCGCTACCACGCTCTGAGTAAAGAAGTTCCCTCTCATGTTACCCCTAAACGTCTGTCCCTTAATTCTGAAGTAATGTCCTCTTGTTTGAATCTTCCCTATTCTCAAAGGGAAAAGCTTGATCACATCAACTCCGTCTATCCCTCTCATCATTTTAAAGACCTCTATCAAGACCCCCCTTAACCTTCTGCGCTCCAGAGAATAAAGACCTAACTTATTCAACCTATCTCTGTAACTTAGTTGTTGAAACCCAGGCAACATTCTAGTAAATCTCCTCTGTACTCTCTCTATTTTGTTGACATCCTTCCTATAATTGGGCGACCAAAATTGTACACCAGAAGAGACACTGGTATAGAAGAGACCCTAGTGAGAGCCTCATCTATAGTAGGGGAGGGGAACCCCCGTCCCCTGAAGAAGGAAGACATTTCCGATGCCCTGGTGTGTCACACCTCATCCTGGGTGCCGATTCGGTGTAGACTGAGTTATTCGGTGGGCGGCGCGACTCTCGTCAGCAGCGGCCTCTGCAGTCCGTCTGCGTTTTTATTATTTTATGTCTATGTTTTTATGTAGTTTTTGTTATTTTTTGTTGGGGTATGTGTGTGGGGGGGTGGGGGTGGTGTGGGGGGGAGGGGGTAACTTTTCAATCTCTCCCTGCACGGGAGACCCGACCTTTTCTTTCTCGGGTCTCCGTTGTCGTTGGGGCTGCAACGAGGAGCGGCCTCCAACAGGAAGACCGGAAGCTGTGGTGCCGACTACTCACCTCGCCGTCGCGGAGCTGGCCGAGTCCAGAGCGGGTGGAGCTGTGGTGGACGCTGCTGCGGCCCGACCTCCGGAGTTTCGGTGGCTGTAACTGCGGGTCTGGCGGACGACGGCACCGGGAGCCCGCGGGTCCCTGGAGGGAGACCGCTTTTCGGGGCTTCCGCTACGGCGACTTCTCCCGCCCGAATTGCGGGGTTGAAGAGCTCCTGGAGCGGGGCCTTACAGCACCGCCCCGCGCGGCTGGGAATGGCCGCGGGACTGCGAGCGCACGCCGGGGGCTCCAACACCAAGACCCGGTGCGCGACCTTGCATCACCCGGCGTGGCTTTAATGGCCGCGGGACAATTCGCCATCGCCCGCCGGGGGCTTTGACTTTGACTCTGACATCGGGGGGGGAGAGTGCAGTGGAGAGATAAGTTTTGTTGGCCTTCCATCACAGCAATGTGATGGATGTTTATGTAAATTATGTTGTGTCTTGTGTCTATTTGTTTGTAATGTATGGCTGCAGAAACGACATTTCGTTTGGACCTCAAGGGGTCCAAATGACAATAAATTGAATTGTATTGTATTGTATTATATTCGGAGTAGGAGATGGAGTCCTTACATGAAGCAGGGTGGGAAGAAGTGTAGTCCAGATAGCCATGGGAGTCAGTGGGTTCATAGCAGGTTTATAGTGGGTTATGGTAGATGCATAGTATATACTAGACTAAGTGGGACCCGTGTTCACACGGGAAGGCTGGTCCCCCGTTGCATTATTCCATCTCTCCACCAATTCCAATATTGGTGGCCTGTGGGGGGGGGGGCTTTCTGGAGCGCTAGTATGGGTGTCGTTGGCTGCAGGGACTACTGGTCTCCAGAGGGCTAGTATGGACATTGTGGGTAAAATGATTTCTTGGGGTGGCAGCTTAGTCCCTCAAGCCTGGGTACAAAATTCAAGTGCAGTTTCATACCACTTCAAGCAGGGTGGAAGGCCACCAAATTCAGGTTCAGTTTCTTAACACTTCAAGTAGGGTGCAAGGCCAGCAAATTCAAGTGCAGTTGCATACCATTACAAGCAGGGTGCAAGGCCACTAAATTCAAATGCAGTTTCATACCATTTCATGCAGGGTGCAACGACACCACATTCAAGTGCAGTTTCATACCATTTTGTGCAGGGTGCATCGACAACACATTCAAATGCAGTTTCATACTATTTTGTGCAAGGCCACCACATTCAAATGCAGTTTCATACTATTTCAAGCAGGGTGAAACCATTATAAAACCACACAAAACACCACACTCACAGTTCAGTAGATATTCAGTGTGTTCAGTTGAATCACAGCTCAGTACTTCCTCTTCTTTGAATCTCATAGTTTCCATAGCTACTCTACTTGTTTTCCTTACCTCACGTGACCTCTCCCTCCCCCATCATGCAGGGATTGAGCCACACCCACACTTCCGGGTTTATAACCCCTTCCCCTCCCACCGTAAAAGATGTGGCCTACATGGCGTGATTGACAGGAGAGAGATTCTCAACATTTTTAAAACACTAATAACACTTTTATTTTTACATTGATGGGAAGAATCCTCTGCACCTGATGAGCAGAGGGGGACTGAGTAAGATGGCCAAAAATCACAGCCGTAAGTGGTAGCGTTTTATCTAAAATCAATATAGTGCAAACAGGAAGTTGTCAAGTTTAGATAAACAACCATTTGCAGGCAGTGCTTTTTCACTTCAACCCAAACCCCCCAAACAACCATTTGCAGGCAATGCCTTTTCATTTCAACCCAAACAACCATTTGCATGCAGTGCCTTTTTACTTCAAACCAAACCCCCAAACAACCATTTACAGGCAGTGCCTTTTTACTTCAACCCAAACCCCCCAAACAACCATTTGCAGGCAGTGCCTTTTCACTTCAAACCAACAATATTTTCATTTTCAAACCACATTAAGGACACTCACAGTTGAGTAGACATGTGTACAGTGTTATTCAGCGCTCAGAGAAAAGTGACCCTCTGCCTTCCTCCATCGGGCAGTGACTGAGTGAGGCACACCACTTCCTGGTTTCATAGTCCCTCCCCCTCCCTCCAGCAGGGGCAGCAGAGAGAATGGCATTGTTTTAAGAAACATTCATATCTCTCTGATTTTTCATCGATGGGAAACATCCTCTGGTCCCGGAAGGCGGAGGGGGTCTCTGAGCGAGGTGGCCAAAATGACGGCCGTAGGTGACGGTGTTCTCTCGGAAATCGCAGCACAGTGGGTCAAAAGCGGTCAAGATCAGACTTTTAGTGGAATACTAGACTAAGTGGGACCCGTTGGGTCCCAGCATCACACGGGAGGGCTGGTCCCCCAACGCAATATTCCACATCTGCACCAATTCCAATATTGCTGGCCAGTGGGGGGGTTTCAGGAGCGCTAGTATGTGTGTTGTGGGTTAAAGGGACTGGCTTCTAGAGGGCTAGTATGGACATTGTGGGCTGAATGGATTCTTGGGCTGGCAGCTCAGTCACTCTGGCCGGGCAGCTCAGTCACTCAGGCTGTTGTGCACTGAAGGAACTGGTTTCCATAGGGCTAGTATGGACATTGTGGACTGAATGGATTTTTGGACTTGCAGTTCACTAAGTCATGGGTGGTGGGCTGGCACTTCAGTCACTTACAGCTGGTGGGCTGGCATTTCACTTACTCATGGCTGGTGGGCTGGCAGCCCAGTCACTCACAGCTGGTGGTAGCAGTTCACTCAGTCACCCTCTTCCCTTCTCCCCCCACTCTGCTACATGCTACATGAGAGGCCCGGGGAGCCGTTGGTGAGAGGAGTTGCCTGGAGCTGTAAGTATAAAAACAGCGCGGGGCTTGCGTTTACAGAGGCCCGGGGAGCCGTTGGTGCGAGGAGGAGTTACCTGGAGCTGTGAGTATAAATACAGCGCGGGGTTTGCTTCTACAGAGGCCCGGGGAGCCGTTGGTGAGAGGAGGAGTTACCTGAAGCTGTGAGGAACCCAAATCTGCAACGTTCCATCTCACTTCCAGAGAAGGAGTCTGGTGGAAGCCTCTGATTGGTGGAAGAGGACCAGAGGAAGCAGCTGATTGGCTTGTATCCAGGGTAAGGCTTTATTGTATTCGGTTAAGGGGGTGAATGAGGGCCAGGGCAGTTTACTGTTCTGGATGTCAGATGTGGGAGGTCATGGAGTCTGAGTGCCCTCCAGACGTCCACATCTGCGCCAGGTGCGTCGAGATGGGGCTCCTAAGGGACCGTGTTAGGAACCTGGAGCAGCAACTCGATGACCCCTGTCTGCTCAGGGAGAGCGAGGAGGTCATAGAAAGGAATTACAGGGAGGTGGTCACTCCAAGACCACGGGAGACAGACAACTTGGTCACAGTTAGGAAGGGCAATGGGCAGTGGCAGGGACTAGTGAGTACCCCGATGGCTGTACACCTTGAAAATAAGTACTCTTGTTTGAGTAAGGGTGGGGGAGACAGCCTACCTGGGGGCAGCGACAGCGGCCAGGCCTCTGGCACAAAGACCGGTCCTGTTGCTCAGAAGGTTAAGGAAAAGAGGGGACTCTATAGTCAGGGGATCGGACAGGCGATTCGGTGGACGCAGACAGGAGACCCGGATGGTAGTTTGCATCCCTGGTGCCAGGGTCAGGGATGTGTCTGAACGTGTCCAAGAAATCCTGAAATGGGAGGGAGAGCAGCCTGAGGTTGTGGTACATATAGGTACCAACGACATAGGTAAGAAAAGAGAAGCGGTCCTGAAAGAAGAATTTAGGGAGTTAGGTAGAGAGTGAAGGAGAAGGACTGCAAAGGTAACAATCTCAGGATTACTGCCTGTGCCACGCGACAATGAGAGTAGGAATGGAGCGAGGTGGAGGATAAATGAGTGGATGAGGGACTGGTGCAGTGGGTATGGATTCAAGCTTCTGGATCATTGGGACCTCTTTTGTGGAAGGTGCGACCTGTACAGAAAGGACGGGTTGCACTTGAACTCGAGGGGGACCAATATCCTGGCGGGGAGATTTGCAAAGGCTACTGGGGAGACATTAAACTAGTATGGTTGGGGGGAGGGACTCAAATTGGGAAAGCTAGTAGTCAGTGTGTGAGGCAGGAGGCAGAGAATGGTAGCACTCTGACCCAAAATGTAGGGGAGAAAGAAGAAAAAGACAATAAACAGAGAATAAGAGAGGGTGGGTTTCTTAAATGTGTATATTTTAATGCTAGGAGCATTGTAAGAGAGGTGGATTAAATAAGAGCCTGGATTGACACCTGGAAGTATGATGTTGTGGCGATCAGTGAAACATGGTTGCAGGAGGGCTGTGATTGGAAACTAAATATTCCAGGATTTCGTTGCTTCAGGTGTGATAGAATTGGAGGGGCAAGAGGTGGAGGTGTTGCATTGCTTATCAAGGAAGATATTACAGCAGTGCTTTGGCAGGATAGATTAGAGGGCTTGTCTAGGGAGGCTATTTGGGTGGAACTGAGAAATGGGAAAGGGGTAGCAACACTTATAGGGGTGTATTATAGACCGCCAAATGGGGTGCGAGAATTGGAAGAGCAAATATGTAAGGAGATTGCAGATATTAGTAGTAAGCACAAGGTAGTGATTGTGGGAGATTCCAATTTTCCACACATAGACTGGGAAACACATTCTGTAAATGGGCTGGATGGGTTGGAGTTTGTAAAATGTGTGCAGGATAGTTTTTTGCAGCAATACATAGAAGTACCTACTAGAGATGCTGGACCTGTTAGGAAATGAGACGGGTCAGGTGGCAGAGGTATGCGTTGGGGAACAGTTTGGGACCAGTGATCACAATACCATTAGTTTCAATATAATTATGGAGAGGGTCAGAACTGGACCTAGGGTTGAGATTTTTGATTGGAGAAAGGCTAACTTTGAGGAGATGCGAAAGGATATAAAAGAAGTAAACAGTTTATTTTATGGGAAAGATGTGGAAGAGAAATGGAGGACATTTAAAGGTGACATTTTAAGAGTACAGAATCTTTATGTCCCTGTTCGGTTGAAAGGAAATAGCAAAAATTGGAAAGAGCCATGTTTTTCAAGGGAAGTTGGACACTTGGTTCGGAAAAAGAGAGAGATCTACAATCATTATAGACAGCATGGAGTGAATGAGGTGCTTGTGGAGTATAAAGAATGTAAAAATAATCTTAAGAAAGAAATTAGAAAAGCTAAAAGAAGATATGAGGTTGCTTTGGCAAGTAAGGTGAAAGTAAATCCAAAGGGTTTCTACAACTATATTAATAGCAAAAGGATAACGAGGGATAAAATTGGTCCATTAGAGAGTCAGAGTGGACAGCTATCTGCAGAGCCAAAAGAGATGGAGATATTGAACAATTTATTTTCTTCGGTATTCACCAAGGAGAAGGATATTGAATTATGTGAGGTAAGGGAAACAAGTAGAGTAGCTATGGAAACTATGAGATTCAAAGAAGAGGAAGTACTGACACTTTTGCGAAATATAAAAGTGGATAAGTCTCCATGCCCGGACAGGATATTCCCTAGGACATTGAGGGAAGTTAGTGTAGAAATAGCAGGGGCTATGACAGAAATATTTCAAATGTCATTAGAAACGGGAATAGTGCCGGAGGATTGGCGTACTGCGCATGTTGTTCCATTGTTTAAAAAGGGGTCTAAGAGTAAACCTAGCAATTATAGACCTGTTAGTTTGACGTCAGTGGTGGGCAAATTAATGGAAAGGTTACTTAGAGATAATATATATAATCATCTGGATAAACAGGGTCTGATTAGGAACAGTCAACATGGATTTGTGCCTGGAAGGTCGTGTTTGACTAATGTTCTTTAATTTTTTGAAGAGGTTATTCGGGAAATTGATGAGGGTAAAGCAGTGGATGTTGTACATATGGACTTCAGTAAGGCCTTTGACAAGGTTCCTCATGGAAGGTTGGTTAAGAAGGTTCAATTGTTGGGTATTAATGGTGGTGTAGCAAGATGGATTCAACAGTGGCTGAATGGGAGATGCCAGAGAGTAATGGTGGATGGTTGTTTGTCAGGTTGGAAGCCAGTGACTAGTGGGGTGCCACAGGGATCTGTGTTGGGTCCACTGTTGTTTGTCATGTACATCAATGATCTGGATGATGGTGTGGTAAATTGGATTAGTAAGTATGCCGATGATACTAAGATAGGAGGGGTTGTGGATAATGAAATAGATTTTCAAAGTCTAAAGAGAGATTTATGCCAGTTGGAAGATTGGGCTGAAAGATGGCAGATGGAGTTAAATGCTGATAAGTGTGAGGTGCTACATCTTGGCAGGACAAATCAAAATAGGAAGTACATGGTAAATGGTAGGGAATTGAAGAATGCAGGTGAACAGAAGGATCTGGGAATAACTGTGCACAGTTCCCTGAAAGTGGAATCTCATGTAGATAGGGTGGTAAAGAAAGCTTTTGGTGTGCTGGCCTTTATAAATCAGAGCATTGAGTATAGAAGTTGGGATGTAATGTTAAAATTGTACAAGGCATTGGTGAGGCCAATTCTGGAGTATGGTGTACAATTTTGGTCGCCTAATTATAGGAAGGACGTCAACAAAATAGAGAGAGTACAGAGGAGATTTACTAAAATGTTGCCTGGGTTTCAGCAACTAAGTTACAGAGAAAGGTTGAACAAGTTAGGGCTTTATTCTTCGGAGCGCAGAAGGTTAATGGGGGACTTGATAAGGTCTTTAAAATGATGAGAGGGATAGACAGAGTTGACGTGGATAAGCTTTTCCCACTGAGAGTAGGGAAGATTCAAACAAGGGGACATGACTTGAGAATTAAGGGACAGAAGTTTAGGGGTAACATGGGGGGGAGCTTCTTTACTCAGAGAGTGGTGGCTGTGTGGAATGAGCTTCCAGTGAAGGTGGTGGAGGCAGGTTCGTTTTTATCATTTAAAAATAAATTGGATAGCTATATGGACGGGAAAGGAATGGAGGGTTATGGTCTGAGCGCAGGTATATGGGACTAGGGGAGAATACGTGTTCGGCACGGACTAGAAGGGTCGAGATGGCCTGTTTCCGTGCTGTAATTGTTACATGGTTATATGCCATTTCCCTCCCCCACACTCATTCAGTCCATCTCCTCTCAATCTCCCCCCATGCACTCTTAGTGGCTCTCCACACACACGCACACACACACGCGCGCACACACGCACACACGCATTCACACACACACACGCAGATACTCAGACACTCACGCAGACACACACTCAGACACACATACAGACACTCATACACAGAGACACAGTCAAACACTCACACACATACACAGACACTCACACACTCATCCACAGACACTTACACAGCAACTCATACATACGTACGCACAGACAGACGACGCGCACACACACTTTAGAAGCAATAGCGATACTACCTGCAAGCATTTTAGAACCAATAGACATTTTTTTGCAAGCTTTAGAACCAATAGACATTTTTTGAACGCTTTAGAACCAATAGACATTTTTTGCAAGCTTTAGAACCAATAGTCTTTTTTTTGCAAGCTTTAGAACCAATAGTCATTTTTTGCAAGCTTTAGAACCAATAGTCATTTTTTGCAAGCTTTAGAACCAATAGACATTTTTTTGCAAGCTTTAGAAAAAATAGACTTTTTTTTTGCAAGCTTTAGAACCAATAGACTTTTTTTGCAAGCATTTTAGAACCAAAAAAGACACATTCTGCAAGCATTGTAGAACCAAAAGAGGCACGTTTTGCGAACATTTTAGAACCAATAGACACTTTTTGCAAATATTTTAGAACCAATCGACACTTTTTGCAAACATTTTAGAACCAATAGACACTTTTTGCAAGCATTTAGAACCAATAGACACTTTTTGCAAACATTGTAGAACCAAAAAAAAACACATGCTGCAAGCATTGTAGAACCAAAAGAGACACATTTTGCAAACATTTTAGAACCAATAGACACTTTTTGCAAACATTTTAGAACCAATAGACACTTTTTGCAAGCATTTAGAACCAATAGATTTTTTTTGCAAGCTTTAGAATCAATAGACATTTTTGCAAGCATTTTCGAACCAATAGACTTTTTTGCAAGCATTTTTGAACCAATAGACTTTTTTTGCAAGCTTTAGAACCAATAGACATTTTTTGCAAGCATTTTAGAACCAAAAAGACACATTCTACAAGCATTGTAGAACCAAAAGAGACACGTTTTGCAAACATTTTAAAACCAATAGACACTTTTTGCAAACATTTTAGAACCTATAGACATTTTTTGCAAGCATTTTTGAACCAATAGACACTTTTTGCAAACATTTTAGAACCACTAAGTGCACTCACATTTGAGTAGACATTTGTTATTCACAGCTCAGAGAAACGTGACCCTCTGCCTTCCTCCATCTTGAAGAGACTGTGATGCCCATCACTTCCGGGTTTTATAGTCCCTCCCCCTCCCACCTTTGCAAGCATTTTAGAACCAATCGAGACATTTTTTTGCAAGCTTTAGAACCAATAGACATTTTTTTGCAAGCTGTAGAACCAATAGACATTTGTTTTGCAAGCTTTAGAACCAATAGACATTTTTTTCAAGCTTTAGAACAAATAGACATTTATTTGCAAGCTTTAGATCCAATAGACATTTTTTTGCAAGCTTTAGAACCAATAGTCATTTTTTTGCAAGCTTTAGAAGCATTAGCCATTATTTTTGCAAACTTTAGAACCAATAGATATTTTTTTTGCAAACTTTAGAACCAATAGATTTTTGTTGCAAGCATTGTAGAACCAAAAGAGACACTTTTTGCAAACATTGTAGAACCAAAAAAAGACACATGCTGCAAGAATTGTAGAACCAAAAGAGACACTTTTTGCAAACATTTTAGAACCAATAGACAATTTTTGCAAACATTTTAGAACCAATAGACACTTTTTGCAAGCATTTAGAACCAATAGACATTTTTTTGCAAGCTTTAGAACCAATAGACATTTTTTGCAAGCATTTTAGAACCAATAGACTTTTTTTGCAAGCATTTTAGAACCAATAGACTTTTATTTGCAAGCTTTAGAACCAATAGACATTTTTTTTGCAAACTTTAGAACCAATAGATATTTTGTTTGCAAACTTTAGAACCAATAGATATATTTTTGCAAGCATTGTAGAACCAAAAGAGACACTTTTTGCAAACATTGTAGAACCAAAAAAAGACATATGCTGCAAGCATTGTAGAACCAAAAGAGACAATTTCTGCGAACATTTTAGAACCAATAGACACTTTTTGCAAACATTTTAGAACCAATAGACACTTTTTGCAAACATTTTAGAACCAGTAACTGTTTGCAAGCATTTAGAACCAATAGACATTTTTTTGCAAGCTTTAGAACCAATAGACATGTTTTGCAAGCATTTTAGAACCAATAGACGTTCTTTGCAAGCATTTTAGAACCAATAGACTTTTATTTGCAAGCTTTAGAACCAATAGACATTTTTCTGCAAGCTTTTGATGAGAGGGATAGACAGAGTTGATGTTGACAAGCTTTTCCCTTTGAGAATAGGGAAGATTCAAACAAGACGACATGACTTCAGAATTAAGGGACAGAAGTTTAGGGGTAACATGAGGGGGAACTTCTTTACTCAGAGAGTGGTAGCGGTGTGGAATGAGCTTCCAGTGGAAGTGGTGGCGGCAGGTTCGTTGGTATCATTTAAAATTAAATTGGATAGGCATATGGATGAGAAGGGAATGGAGGGTTATGGTATGAGTGCAGGCAGGTGGGAATAAGGGAAAAATGTTGTTCGGCACGGACTTGTAGGGCCGAGATGGCCTGTTTCCGTGCTGTAATTGTTATATGGTTATATGGAACCAATAGACATGTTTTGCAAGCTTTAGAACCAATAGACATTTTTTTGCAAGCATTTTAGAACCAAAAAAGACACATTCTGCAAGCATTGTAGAACCAAAAGAGACACTTTTTTGCGAACATTTTAGAACCAATAGACTTTTTTTGCAAACATTTTAGAACCAATAGACACTTTTTGCAAGCATTTAGAACCAATAGACATTTTTTTACAAGCTTTAGAACCAATAGACATTTTTTGCAAGCATTTTAGAACCAATAGACATTTTGCAAGCATTTTAGAACCAAAATACTTTTTTTGCAAGCTTTAGAACCAATAGACATTTTTTTGCAAGCTTTAGAACCAATAGACATTTTTTTGCAAGTATTTTAGAACCAAAAAAGACACATTCTGCAAGCATTGTAGAACCAAAAGAGACACGTTTTGCAAATATTTTAGAACCAATAGACACTTTTTGCAAACATTTTAGAACCTATAGACACTTTTTGCAAGCATTTTAGAACCACTAAGTGCACTCACATTTGAGTAGACATGTGTTATTCACAGCTCAGAGAAACGTGACCCTCTGCCTTCCTCTAATCTTGAAGAGACTGTGATGCCCACCACTGCCGGGTTTTATAGTCCCTCCCCCTCCCACCTTTGCAAGCATTTTAGAACCAATAGAGACATTTTTTTGCAAGCTTTAGAACCAATAGACATTTTGTTGCAAGCTGTAGAACCAATAGGCATTTGTTTTACAAGCTTTAGAACCAATAGACATTTTTTGCAAGCTTTAGAACCAATAGACATTTTTTTGCAAGCTTTAGAACCAATAGACATTTTTAGCAAGCTTTAGAACCAATAGACATTTTTTTGCAAGCTTTAGAACCAATAGACATTTTTTGCAAGCTTTAGAACCAATAGTCATTTTTTGCAAGCTTTAGAACTAATAGACATTATTTTTGCAAACTTTAGAACCAATAGATATTTTTTTTGCAAACTTTAGAACCAATAGATTTTTTTTGCAAGCATTGTAAAACCAAAAGAGACACTTTTTGCAAACATTGTAGAACCAAAAAAAGACACATGCTGCAAGCATTGTAGGAACAAAAGAGGCACTTTTTGCAAACATTTTAGAACCAATAGACACTTTTTGCAAACATTTTAGAACCAATAGACACTTTTTGCAAGCATTTAGAACCAATAGACATTTTTTTACAAGCTTTAGAACCAATAGACATTTTTTGCAAGCATTTTAGAACCAATATACATTTTTGCAAGCATTTTAGAACCAATAGACTTTTTTTGCAAGCTTTAGAACCAATAGACATTTTTTTGCAAGCTTTAGAACCAATAGACATTTTTTTGCAAGCATTTTAGAACCAAAAAAGACACATTCTGCAAGCATTGTAGAACCAAAGACACGTTTTGCAAATATTTTAGAACCAATAGACACTTTTTGCAAACATTTTAGAACATATAGACACTTTTTGCAAGCATTTTAGAACCACTAAGTGCACTCACATTTGAGTAGACATGTGTTATTCACAGCTCAGAGAAACGTGACCCTCTGCCTTCCTCTAATCTTGAAGAGACTGTGATGCCCACCACTGCCGGGTTTTATAGTCCCTCCCCCTCCCACCTTTGCAAGCATTTTAGAACCAATAGAGACATTTTTTTTGCAAGCTTTAGAACCAATAGACATTTTGTTGCAAGCTGTAGAACCAATAGGCATTTGTTTTGCAAGCTTTAGAACCAATAGACATTTTTTGCAAGCTTTAGAACCAATAGACTTTTTTTTGCAAGCTTTAGAACCAATAGACATTTTTTTGCAAGCTTTAGAACCAATAGACATTTTTTTGCAAGCTTTAGAACCAATAGTCATTTTTTTGCAAGCTTTAGAACCAATAGACATTATTTTTGCAAACTTTAGAACCAATAGACATTATTTTTGCAACCTTTAGAACCAATAGATATATTTTTGCAAGCATTGTAGAACCAAAAGGGACACTTTTTGCAAACATTGTAGAACCAAAAAAAGACACATGCTGCAAGCATTGTAGAACCAAAAGAGACAATTGTTGCGAACATTTTAGAACCAATAGACACTTTTTGCAAACATTTTAGAACCAATAGACACTTTTTGCAAGCATTTAGAACCAATAGACATTTTTTGCAAGCTTTAGAACCAATAGACATGTGATGCAAGCATTTTAGAACCAATAGACTTTCTTTGCAAGCATTTTAGAACCAATAGACTTTTATTTGCAAGCTTTAGAACCAATAGACATTTTTCTGCAAGCTTTTGATGAGAGGGATAGACAGAGTTGATGTGGACAAGCTTTTCCCTTTGAGAATAGGGAAGATTCAAACAAGACGACATGACTTCAGAATTTTTTTTTTTTTTTTTAATATTTTTTTATTAAAGGTAATCAATTACAATGCTTCAAACAACTTTATATCAAATTAATTCAATTTGCATTAAGTAAAACACTAATAATACTTATCTACTATTTTTTTTAGAAATAATGATAGAAAAATAATAGAACAGTTATAAATCATTAAGAAAGTGATTAAATAATAAATTGATTATATATAAGAAAGAAAAGAGAAACGAAAAAAAAAAAAAAAAAAAAAAAAATGAAAAACCACAATAATAATAATAATAATAAATTTTATTTAATGGGCGCCTTTCAAACATCTCAAGGACACCTTACATAGTATATCGGAATAACATATAATCGGAATATAACAATAAAGACATCACAGAGACACAAATTAAAAACAGGATTCAATCCAAAAACAGAAAATCAAAAACACAGTGTGAAGAGGGAGCAGCGGCAACCAAAGCGTGCCAGCGTCCACTCTCTCTTCACGGCAGCCATCTTGGACACAGACCTACAAGACTACAATTAGACAAAAAAATCATCCCCCCACAGTGGATAGCACTGTGGAGGAAGGCACAATGTCCAGTCCCCACCCCATGATCACCCCAAAGTCAGGCCTATTGAGGCCACCGCAATTGCCTCTACGGAGGCCCGATGTCCCTGGCCGTTCTCACCGGGTGGTCTTGCCCCGGCGTCGGGAGAGTCCTTTCGGCGGCTGGGCCACCTGGAACGGCCGCTTCTTGGTTGGAGCCCGCGGCTGCCGAAGCCGACAAGGCCGCGCCGGTTTGGAGCTCCCAGGCTCCAGATGAAAAAGTCGGCGCCGCCTCTCCGCTCCGCAGACCCGCAGCCCGGAGTTGTTGCTCTCGGCGGTCCAGCTCGCCAGAGCTCCAGCGCGGCGACCCAGGCAAGGCATCGCCCGCTCCGCTCCGCGATAGCGCTCCAATGCTGTGCCGCCGCCGAGGCCGAGGTGCTGGGTGGTTCCCGCCAAGAAACGGCGCTCCAAGCCCGCAGGTAGGCCACGAGAACGGATCGACGGGCAGCCCGGAGAAGAAGCTGCCTCACCGACCAGGTAGGGACCTAGAAATTAAGTTTACACCTACCCCCCACATTAAAAAGACCATATCCCCTACAAACAAAAAACAGGACTCACTAAAAACTATAAAAAAAACGGATTTAAAACGGACGGCTGCTGGCTAGCAGCCGTTCACCAAGATGGCTCCTCCTCCTGACAATATGTATTGTTAATAACACTACTACAAGTGATAGTATCAATAAAGACATATATGTTAATTCCAATATAAAAATGAATTCTTCTCACCAAATCCCGCAGGGTGCACGCCGAGCTGTGTTGCCAAGAACAGCTACTTCTCTAAATACTGTATATATGGAGACCATATCTGTTCAAAAGAATTATACTTGTCCAATAGGACAAATCTAATTCTTTCCAGATGTAACGTCTCCATCATCTCTGCTGCCCACATTTTGGTTGTGGGGGATAATGTTCCCTTCCAAAATTTCAATATGATTTTTTTCCCAATTATCAAACAGTAATCAAAGAAATTTCTTTGATTTACTGTAAGTGATAGATGTAAATCCGGAATTCCAAATATTATTAGCTTTGGGTTAGGGTCCAATTTAACTTTGATGACTTCAGAAATAACTTTAAAAATTTCTGTCCAGTAATAATTCAATTTAGGACATGTAACGAAACTATGTATTAAATTTGCCTCTGCTTTCTTGCACTTATCACAAATAGCGGAGAGATTCGGAAAAATACTATTTAATTTAGTTTTCGAATAATGTAACCTATATAATACTTTAAATTGTATCAATATATGTCTGGCGTTTAATGAACACCGGTGTATTCGTTGTAGACTTTCTTCCCAGTTTTCTTTTGTTATAGCCAATCCCATTTCATTTTCCCAGGCTTGACGATATATTTCCGTTATTGGATTCTCCTTATCCAAAATGATGTTATATATATAGGTTATTAATTTTTCTGTATTTGGATATAAATTAAACAGTTCGTCTAACAGTCCTGCTTCTTTATTTTTATAATCTTGTGTATTGGATTTAATATAATCTCTAATTTGTAAATACCTAAACAAATGTTGTGGAGACAATCCATAAATATCTTGTAACTCCTGGAATAAGAGAAATTTTCCTTTTCTATAAAGGTGTTCTATCCTTGTAATTCCTAAATCATCCCATTGTTTAAACCCCCCATCTAATATAGCAGGTTTAAACAATGGGTTATTCATAATTGGTGATCTAAATGAGAGATTATCCAAATGTAGAGTCTTAACTATTTGTTTCCAAATACGTCTATTATTATATATTATTAGGTTGTCTTTATAATTTTTTTTTTGTACTTCCGTTGGTGCAAAAATTATCGAACCCACATTGAAAGGTAGACAGTCTTCCTTTTCAATATTTAACCATGTCGGTTCATGATCCATATTTACCCACCAGAAATTCATATTCTTAATCTGAACAGCCCAAAAATAATACAAAAAGTTTGGAAGTGCTAATCCTCCATTTATCTTAGCTTTGCATAGATGTTTTTTATTTATTCTGTGATTTTTATAATCCCAAATAAAACTATTAACAATATTATCAATTTTTTTTTTTAAAGTTTTCGGAAGAAAAAAAGGAATAGCCTGAAACAAATATAACAACTGTGGTAGAAATACCATCTTTATGGCACTTATTCTACCAATCATGGATATAGGAAGTGTTTTCCAATATAAAATATTTTTTCTAAGTTTATCTAATAGTTGAGGATAGTTGGATTTTATTAATGAGTTATGAGTTTTAGTTACGTTAATCCCTAAATATTTAAGTTTGTCTGTAACTACTTTTAATGGATATTGTTGTAATGTATTTAGATTTATTCCTGTTATTGGCATAATCTCGCTTTTATCCCAATTAATCCTATACCCAGAAAATGCACCAAACTTAGTTATAATGTTTAGCAGGTTGGGAATACTAATTTCCGGTTTTGTAATATAAATCAAAACATCATCTGCATATAAAGAAATTTTATTAATTGTTGTATCAGTATTATAGCCATATATTTCAGGTTCAGATCTAATTTTTTCCGCCAATGGTTCTATCACCAATGCGAACAATAAGGGTGATAACGGACATCCCTGTCTGCATCCCCTAGAGAGTTTGAATTTGGCTGATAAAATTTGGTTAGTCAAAATTCTTGCAATAGGACTCGAGTATAAAATTCTTACCCATTTACAAAATCTATCCCCCAATTGAAACTTTTCCATTATATTAAATAAATACATCCATTCCACCTGATCAAACGCTTTTTCTGCATCTAATGATATAACCGCTAGTTCCGTATCTCGTATTCTTTTTGAATATATAATATTAAACAAGCGTCTGAGATTATGGGATGAATAACGTTTTGGGATAAAACCTGTTTGATCATAATGTATTAATTTAGAGATCACTAAACTTAATCTCCTAGATAAGACCTTAGTTAATATTTTTTGGTCTGTATTTAAAAGGGCAATCGCTCTATATGATCCAGGATCTTCCAAATCCTTATCTACTTTAGGGATGAGTGTAATTGTGGATTCATTTAGAGATTCTGGTAATTTTCCTTGGTCATATGCATATCTATACATTATTTGTAATCTTGGAGAAATCAGATCTTGAAATGTTTTATAAAATTCTGCACTCAGGCCATCCGGGCCCGCTGCTTTTCCGTTCTTTAGCGAACTAATTGATTCTATAATGTCTTTTACTGTTATTTCAGCATTTAACAATTCTCTACCTTCCTGATCTAAGCTATTGATTTGACATTCTTGTAAAAATATTTCCATACTATCTGTTTGTCCTGTTAGTTTTGACAAATAAAGATTTTTATAATATTGTAAAAATCTATCATTAATATCTTTTGGAGTAGTCAGTATATTTCCATACTCAGATCTAATTCCGTGTATCATCTTCTCATCTTCTAATTTTCTAAGCTGTCGTGCTAGTAATTTTTGAGGTTTATCTCCAAATTCAAAATACACTTGTTTAGTTTGTTGAAAAAGTTTAATAACTTGATTAGAATATATTTTATTTGATCTATATTTTACTGATGCAATTTTATTACTTAACTCTTTGGAAGGCTGTTTTATATTTTCATTATCTAGACGTTTTATCTCATTTTCTAAATGTTGTTCTATTTTTCGATTTTCTTTATTGAGATGTGCTTGTGCGGATATTATTGCGCCACGTATGAATGCCTTAAATGTGTCCCAAAATAGTGATGGGGAAATTTCAGGATTATCATTAGTTTCAAAAAATAATTTAATCTGATCCATCACATATTTACAACAGTCATTGTCCTTTAATATCTGAGGGTTAAATCTCCAGGTAGTAGTTTTATTAGATATATCTTTTAATTTTATCTTAAATGTTAATGGCGCATGATCCGAGATGATAATATTATGATATTTTGCGTCATACGTAAAAGGAAGTAATTTAGAATCTATTAAAAAATAATCTATCCTCGAATATGTTCCATGTACGGGCGAGAAAAAAGAATATTCTCGTCCGGATGGATTATCTAACCTCCAGATGTCTTTAATATTAGATGTATTGATAAAAGCATTTATGAATTTACTTGATTTCGAGGCAGCTTTCCTTTTTGCAGATGATCTATCTAGATAGTTATCTAAAGTACAATTTAAATCACCTCCAATTATTAAATTGTGTTGAGTGGATATAGGAATATTATTAAATATTTTCTTAAAAAATAGTGGATTATCAAAATTAGGGGCATATATATTCATTAAAATTACCTTTTTTGAATATAATTCCCCTGTAATTATTACATATCTGCCTTCTTTATCCTCTATAATAGAACTTTGTATGAAAGGTATACCTTTGCGAATAATTATTGCAACTCCTCTAGATTTATGTATAAATGTAGAATGATACACCTTAGAAATCCATTTAGCTGTTAATCTATGTTGAGCATCTTTTTTAAGATGAGTCTCTTGAAGGAAAATGACATCTGTCTTCAATCTGTTCAACTGAGCTAACACCTTTCCCCTTTTAATCGGTTCATTAATTCCTTTTACATTCCAACTGCAGAAGGTTACTCCATCACCCCCAGTCTTCACCTTTATATCATGCATTTTACTATTAGGGCGGCTTTTTTTGGAGTAGCCTTCTTGACTCCCCCAGCTCCCCGTTGCGCCCGGACATCGATCCAATGAGAATTTCTATCCACCTTAATCCGCATCTATGTCTTCTTAAACTAAATACACAATATCCTTCACATCTACATTCAAATAATATATAATATAAGATCAATAAAAAACAAAAACAATAAGAAATATCAATAATAAAAAAAAAGTAAAGGGTGTTAATAGGGTGCTCAGAAAAAAAAGAAACTACACTTGTATAGTGTGTAGTATGTGAAGGTGAAAGCCACATTAACGTGGCCATTAATCTAAAGACTTCCGTTTTTTTAAAGAAAAAAAAAAAGATGTTAATTATACCAGCTCCTATCTCAAATGCTATATATATTGGGGTGGGGTACTAACTTTATATACTTAGTACTTAGTGATTATTTCTATTATTCATATTACTATTTGCTAATTACTAATATCAATTGTATTTAATACTATAATATGTAATACTATTATCATGGAATAATTAAGTATTTTCTAATAATTAATACAGAACTACAACTAAATGTCCATTATTCCACTTCCTTCTAAGTGAGTATTTCATAACCACAGGTCGATGATAAAAGTTCAGTCCTCTCCTTCTCCCTCGGGTCCTTCCTCCGCGTCTTCTCTCTCTTCATCTTCTGGCTTCTGCTGTATGTCTCGGGCGAATTTCAATGCTTCAGTATACTTAATGAAACGATATTCCTTGTCATCATAAGTTACTCTCAGTGTTGCTGGGTACATCAAGCCATATCTCAGATCCTTAGTATTCTGTAAATTCCTCAGGATACCTCTTGTTTCTCTAAATAGTGATCTTTTCTTGGCCACTTCTGCTGGGCAGTCTCTAAAAATACTGATGTTGTCTCCCTCGTATTTCAGGTTTCTCTTTTTTATTATTATCTTCATCATTTCTTCGAAGACATGATCAAAGGCCACTTTTACAATCATTTGTCTGGGCGATGAACCTATCCCAGGGGCCCGTCTTAGAGCCCTATGTGCACGGCTCAACAGGGGTTCTTGATCCAAATTCAGAATATCCTTTAAAAGTTTTGCAACAAATTTTCGAGGATCTTGACTCCCCTCACGACCTTCGCTCAGACCAACTATACGCAAATTTTTACGGCGTTGGCGTCCCTCCAAATCAATACATTTCTCGTTTGTTTTGCGTAATAATTCTGAGAGGCGTTTGTTCTCGGCACGGAGATTTTCGGTCTCCTTAGTATTCAGTTCAGCAATCTTAGTTAGCTCTTTAATTGCTTCGCCTTGTTGGTCTAGCGAAATTATAGTAGGATCTATCTTGCCATCCAGCTTTCTTTCCATCCCAGCAGCTATATCCTTTACCTCCTCGATTTGAGTTTGTAACTCGGCATTAGCCTTTTCCTTCCACTCATCCATCATACTTCTTACCGTCATTATAACTTATTTTATTAAGTCATCTTTAATTTTCTCGTGAGACACCAGCATATCCGCTTTTAAACTTTTTATCTCCTCCTTATACTCCTTCCTCTGCTTCTTTATCTCACCTAGAATGGTAGTCTTGAGTTCCTCCATTTCAGCTTTCCTCTGTGAGACATCTTCTTGAGAAGCAGCAGCAGCACCCGAGCTCAGGCCTGTTTCCCTTCTCATAGATTTTTTTCCAGTGGTGGGGGGAGGGGAGCGCTGGGTCATAATTTCTTCTTAAAATCGCGCGCCTGATGACGTCACGCACCTTTTAAACGCTGCCGGAGCCGTTTGCAATCGATCTCCTGTGGTAAGTGCGTTTGTTTGACCCTTTTACCCCCGTTTTTAATTCAGTTTTTTGCGGAGCTGTAATGGCGCGATTCCACTCACATCATGGCGCCAACCATTAAGGGACAGAAGTTTAGGGGTAACATGAGGGGGAACTTCTTTACTCAGAGAGTGGTAGCGGTGTGGAATGAGCTTCCAGTGGAAGTGGTGGCGGCAGGTTCGTTGGTATCATTTTAAAATAAATTGGATAGGCATTGGATGAGAAGGGAATGGAGGGTTATGGTATGAGTGCATGCAGGTGGGACTAAGGGAAAAAAGTTGTTCGGCACGGACTTGTAGGGCCGAGATGGCCTGTTTCCGTGCTGTAATTGTTATATGGTTATATGGAACCAATAGACATTTTTTGCAAGCATTTTAGAACCAAAAAAGACACACTCTGCAAGCATTGTAGAACCAAAAGAGACAATTTTTGCGAACATTTTAGAACCAATAGACACTTTTTGCAAACATTTTAGAACCAATAGACTTTTTTTGCAAACATTTTAGAACCAATAGACACCTTTTGCAAGCATTTAGAACCAATAGACATTTTTTGCAAGCTTTAGAACCAATAATTTTTTGCAAGCATTTTAGAACCAATAGACTTTTTTGCAAGCATTTTAGAACCAATAGACTTTTTTTGCAAGCTTTAGAACCAATAGACATTATTTTGCAAGCTTTTGAACCAATAGACATTTTTTTGCAAGCATTTTAGAACCAACAAAGACACATTCTGCAAGCATTGTAGAACCAAAAGAGACACGTTTTGCAAACATTTTAGAACCAATAGACACTTTTTGCAAACATTTTAGAACCTATAGACACTTTTTGCAAGCATTTTAGAACCATTAGGCACTATCTGCAAACATTTTAGAACCAATAGACACTTTTTGCAAGCATTTTAGAACCACTAAGGGCACTCACATTTGAGTAGACATGTGTTATTCACAGCTCAGAGAAACGTGACCCTCTGCCTTCCTCCATCTTGAAGAGACTGTGATTCCCACCACTTCCGGGTTTTATAGTCCCTCCCCCTCCCACCTTTGCAAGCATTTTAGAACCAATAGACATTTTTTGCAAGCTTTAGAACCAATAGACATTTTTTTGCAAGCTTTAGAACCAATAGACATTTTTTGCAAGCTTTAGAACCAATAGTCATTTTTTTGCAAGCTTTAGAACCAATAGTCATTTTTTTGCAAGCTTTAGAACCAATAGACATTATTTTTGGAAACTTTAGAACCAATAGATATATTTTTTGCAAACTTTAGAACCAATAGATATTTCTTTGCAAGCATTGTAGAACCAAAAGAGACACTTTTTGAAAACATTGTAGAACCAAAAAAAGACACATTCTGCAAGCATTGTAGAACCAAAAGAGACACATTTTGCAAACATTTTAGAACCAATAGACACTTTTTGCAAGCATTTAGAACCAATAGACACCTTTTGCAAGCATTTAGAACCAATAGACATTTTTTTACAAGCTTTAGAACCAATAGACATTTTTTGCAAGCATTTTAGAACCAATAGATTTTTTGCAAGCATTTTAGAACCAATAGATATTTTTTTGCAAGCATTTTAGAACCAATAAAGACACATTCTGCAAGCATTATATAACGAAAAGAGACACTTTTTGCCAACATTTTAGAACCGATAGATACATTTTGCAAACATTTTAGAACCAATAGACATTTTTTGCAAGCTTTAGAACCAATAGACATTTTTTACAAGCTTTAGAACCAATTGACATTTTTTTGCAAGCTTTAGAACCAATAGACATTATTTGCAAGCGTTTTAGAACCAATAGTCTTTTTTTTGCAAGCTTTAGAACCAATAGATATTTTTTTGCAAGCTTTAGAACCAATAGACATTTTTTGCAAGCATTTTAGAACCAATAGACATTTTTTGCAAGCATTAGAATCAATAGACATTTTTGCAAGCTTTAGAACCAATAGACATTTTTTGCAAGCATTGTAGTACCAATAGTCATTTTTTTTTGCAAGCCTTAGAACCAATAGACATTTTTATGTAAGCTTTAGAACCAATAGACATTTTTTGCAAGCTTTAGAACCAATAGATATTTTTTGCAAGCTTTAGAACCAATAGACATGTATTGCAAGCATTTTAGAACCAGTAGCCTTTTTTGCAAGCTTTAGAACCAATAGACATTTTTTGCAAGCTTTTGAACCAATATACATTTTTTGCCAGCATTTTAGAACCAATAGACACTTTTTGCAAACATTTTAGAACCAATAGACACTTTTTGCAAACATTTTAGAACCACTAACGGCACTCACATTTGAGTTGACATGTGTTCAGTGTTATTCACAGCTCAGAGAAAAGTGACCCTCTGCCTTCCTCCATCTTGAAGAGTGAGTGAGGCACACCACTTCCTGGTTTTATAGTCCCTCCCCCCTGCCGCTAGAGGGGGCAGCAGAGAGAATGGGGAATTTTGTAAAAACATTAATATCTCTGTCATTTTTCATCGACGGGATGAAACCTCAGCACACATGCGGCGGAGGGGGGCTCTGAGCAAGGTGGCCAAAAATGACGGCCGTAGATGGCGGCGTTCTCGCGGTCAAGAACAGAGATTTAGTAATATAGATAGATATAGATATAGTGGGTTTATAGTGACCAGAAGTCGGTTTGCGTGATGGTCTGGAATATGTTCTCGCTTTACAGCCTGTGTTTTGCAACACCACTAACCACGCTTGCATTATATCAGTGGAATAAAGCCAAACATTCTTTTCTGAACCTTTTCATTTATTAAATACAAGTGAATTTGAGCTTTGGTGTTCGGTTTCGTTTATGATCGTTATTATTGTCTTGTGTGCCGAAATTCCATGAAAATCATTTGTTAGTTTTGTGTTATTGGTCTGATAAGCATCTAAATATATTCTCCTAAAATTGCACTAGGGGCCTAAATATTGTTACAAAAGGAAGAAAGAGATAGAATGAGTGAGACGTCAAAGATGTAATCTTTGTTTTCTCATTGTGGCTTACGTCGATCTCCACCCCATTTTGTCTCCATTTGCTGACTATGCCTTGCTTGTATTGTTTAATCATCCTCTTTACTTGCCACATTCCCGCATCTGCAACCTCCTATGTCTCCACGTATCAATTTTCCAGCCCCTGCCTCTACGGCCTCTTCATAGCAAAAGGATTTGAGTATAGGAGCAGGGAGGTTCTACTGCAGTTGTACAGGGTCTTGGTGAGACCACACCTGGAGTATTGCGTACAGTTTTGGTCTCCTAATCTGAGGAAAGACATTCTTGCCATAGAGGGAGTACAGAGAAGGTTCACCAGACTGATTCCTGGGATGTCAGGACTTTCATATGAAGAAAGAATGGATAGACTCGGCTTGTACTCGCTAGAATTTAGAAGATTGAGGGGGGATCTTATAGAAACTTACAACATTCTTAAGGGGTTGGACAGGCTAGATGCAGGAAGATTGTTCCCGATGTTGGGGAAGTCCAGAACAAAGGGTCACAGTTTAAGGATAAGGGGAAAATCTTTTAGGACCGAGATGAGAAAAACATTTTTCACACAGAGTGTTAAATCTGTGGAATTCTCTGCCACAGAAGGTAGTTGAGGCCAGTTCATTGGCTATATTTAAGACGGAGTTAGATGTGGCCCTTGTGGCTAAATGGATCAGGGGGTATGGAGAGAAGGCAGGTACAGGATACTGAGTTGGATGATCAGCCATGATCACATTGAATGGCGGTGCAGGCTCGAAGGGCCGAATGGCCTACTCCTGCACCTAAATTCTATGTTTCTTTGTTTCCTCCACCCCCACCCCCCACTGCCTCTTCCACCCTTTGCCTTATTTTGTAGCCGCCAACTGCAAACGCCAAACTAGACCACTATCCTCATCTACCTGGTACCATCACCCCATCCTCACCTGGTTTTGTGCGTTGTCTGCCAACCTTTGACCTACGTTATCACCTCTATATACCAGCTGTTTACTCTCTACCCTCTCAGCCTCGCTATGCAGCCTCTACCTGACAGGTTTATCATTAATTTCCCTCCACAGGTTCTGCTCGACCTGTTTGTTTTCCTTTGCACGGGCTGAGCTGAGGCGGCGTTCCGACGTTCGGTGGCGGCCAGACTCGGGGCTGAGGCGGCGGTGCTCGACTCGGGGATGAGGCGGCGGCGGCCCGACTTCGGAGGTTCGGCCGCGGGCCCAGTGGACGACATCGTCGGGAGCTCGCAGGTCACAGGTTGGTGACCTGTTCTTCCGGAGCTCCCGCAACAACAGCTTCGTCCGTTGGACTGGAGGGCGGCAGCTTCAGCAGCTTCGACTGCTCCGGGCCGCGGAGTTTCAACCGGCCCGTTCGCGGAGCACGGTTGAGCCGCGGGACTGACTTACTCACCATCACCCGGCGGGATCACAACATCGGAGGCCTGGATCGCCTCGGCACAGAGGGAGAACAAGGAGGGAAGAGACAGTGACTTTAAGACTTTTACCTCCATCACAGTGAGGAGGTGTCCGGTGAACTCACTGTGGTGGATGTTAAATTTGTGTTTATTGTGTGTTGTGTTATTTTTATTACATGTATGACTGCAAGGCAACAATATTTCGTTCAGACCGAAAGGTCTGAATGACAATATAGAATACTTTGACTTTGACTTTGATATTGACCATTTATTTTTGCACCCGTCTTGGCGGCCCGAATGGCCTCTAACTAAACTAAATTAAATTAAACTCAATTAAACTAAACTAAACTGCACTAAACTAAACGAGTAGGTCTGTCCTATACCGGAAGAACGTGCAGAGTTGTGGATGTAGCCCAATCCACGAGTCCCTAACAGGAACATCATCGACGCGTAACGTTGCCTCGAGAAAGCAGCCAACGCAAACATCCACTTGTTCTACGCCAGTCACTCCTTATACTACCCGGAAAAGTGTCAGCTTCCATAACATCCAGCTTTTTGTGTCAATATTCTGATTGTACTTACATAGAAACATAGAAAATAGGTGCAGGAGTAGGCCATTCGGCCCTTCGAGCCTGCACCATTCGCCATTCAATATGATCATGGCTGATCATCCAACTCAGTATCCTGTACCTGCCTTCTCTCCATACCCCCTGATCCCTTTAGCCACAAGGGCCACATCTAACTCCCTCTTAAATATAGCCAATGGACTGTGGCCTCAACTACCTTCTGTGGCAGAGAATTCCACAGATTCACCACTCTCTGTGTGAAAAATGTTTTTCTCATCTCGGTCCTAAAAGATTGCCTCTTATCCTTAAACTGTGACCCCTTGTTCTGGACTTCCCCAACATCGGGAACAATCTTCCTGCATCTAGCCTGTCCAACCCCTTAAGAATGTTGTAAGTTTCTAAAAGGTCCCCCCTCAATCTTCTAAATTCTAGCGAGTACAAGCCGAGTCCATCCAGTCTTTCTTCATATGGAAGTCCTGACATCCCAGGAATCAGTCTGATGAACCTTCTCTATACTCCCTCTATGGCAAGAATGTCTTTCCTCAGATCGTTTGCTTTTTCTCCCACATGGCAAATGCGTTCGTGGTTGAATAAGAGAATAAGATAGGTTGAATTGCCCACCGTAAATTGTTCCAGCGTTTAGAGTATGGATGTCAAACGGGGGAGAGAGGACATACGTGAACGGGAGATCGATGGGTCGGCATAGTGCTGACAGGCCGAACGATCTGTTTCCATGCTGTACCTACACATTTGAAAGTACAAAATTAAATCCGCCCTGTTTCGCCGTTGGTCAGTGCTGGTCGTGTAAATGGGCAGGGGAGAGGATTACACCGCGATATAGGGAGGTTTCACGGCAGTGGGGTCACGACCCATGACCCGTACTGTTGCTAGGCTACGGCAAGTGGAGTACACGCGATGAACCGCAGGTAAACACTGGCCATTGTTTCCAGCGTAGCGGGCCCGTTAAAACCCGCCAAAATGGCCAATTTTTGCGCTGTAAATAATGATGGAAATCGGGATAAGCGTGAGAGACATTTAGCCTCCTTCAGAATTCCAAAAGTGAGGAGAAATGACGGTAGATAGAAACGAGAGTTGAAGGGACAACAACAGCCAGAGTGCTTGGCGAACATTGGCCGTTTGCTCACTGCATTTCATCAACATTCAGGCATTATTTGTGTTTTTTCTTGATTTCTTTGGCATCTAAAAAGTTTCAGAAGTGATAAATCTGGCTGTAAAATTTTAAAATCGCCCATTGTTCTCAAGTGGGTTTTTACCTCCAACCGGAACGACCTGGGGCTCCAGTCGCGGAGTTGCGGACCTACTCACCATCGTGGAGCTGGCCGAGTTCGGAGCGGGAGGAGCGGTGGTGGCGCGCTGCTGCGGCCCGACCCCGGTGTTTCGGAGGCTCCAACCGCAGGTCTGGTGGACAGTAACACCGGGACCCCGCGGGTTCCTGCTGGGAGACCGCTTTTCGGGGCTTCCGCAACGGCGACTTCTCCCGCCCGAGTTGCGGGGTTGAAGAGTTCCTGGAGCGGGGCCTTACATCATCGCCCGGCTCGGTTTGAATGGCTGCGGGACTTGCTTGCCCCCGCCGGGGGCTCCAACAACAAGACCCGGAGCGCGGCCTTGCATCACCCGGCGCGGCTTTAATGTCCGCGGGACAATTACCATCGCCCGCCGGGGGCTTTGACTCTGACATCGGGAGGAGAATGGGGAGTGCAGGGGAGAGATAAGTCTTTGCCTTCCATCACAGCGAGGAGGTGCGCTGTGATGGATGTTCGTGTAAATTGTGTTGTGTCTTGGGTCTTTTCCTTGTGTGTATGACTGCAGAAACCAAATTTCGTTTGAACCTCAACGAGGTTCAAATAACAACAAATAAATTGTATTGTATTGTATTGTACATACAAAAAGAAAGTGCCTCTGAAGCAAAATTTACAGCCAGATTTATCACTTCTGAGACTTTTTAGATACCAAAGGAATCAAGAAAAAACACAATTAATGCCTTACTGTTGATGAAATGCAGTGAGCAAAGGCGATAATTCCCAATAATTTCAATTCCGATATCTGCACGGCCAATGTTCGCCAATCACTTTAGCTGTTGTTGTCCCTTCAGCTCTCACTTCTCTTTACCTTCATTTCGCTTCACGTTTGGAATTCTGAAGTTGGGTACGATGTGTCTCACACTTACCCCGACTCCCACATTTTTTTACAGCGCAAACATTCAACATTTTGGCGGGTTTTAACAGGTAGGAAAGTACGCGTTTCTTGCATTAATAACATATACCGGAAGTGACGGATGTCCTCCAGATGGATTGAGCGGCTCCGTGTGTCAAGCCCTATCATCCAGTGACTTTGCGTGCAATCCCCCTATTATCGGCACTTTCAAAAGTAGAATGTATTTCAAAAATATTAAATTAGTATGCTTTTATTTTGAAACAGTGAATGTGATGGTGATTGCGATCCTGTCACGGAATAAATGCGGCCTCTCCATCTGTACCAGGCGATACCTGGTCGCCATGGCAGCGGCGGAGCTCTTCTCTCTTATTATTGCAGTCATCTTGTGGAGGATCATATTTATTATTTAATAATAATAATAATAATAATAATAATAATAATAATAATAATAATAATAATAATAAACTTTATTACAGACTCGAGGTCCAGACAAGGGGCAACATTACATTAAAAACATGCATTGCATATTAAAAAATATCATATAAAATCTTAGTATATCACATAAAAGCATCATAAATTATATATTTAAAAACACAATACATAAGTTAAAAATCCAGAATAAAAAGGATGGTCAATGTCCTACAACGAGACAACGATACCAGTGTCTCCACAGCTGGGATTCGTAGCGTGTAGTGCTAACCCTTATTTTTGACAAGGCCACAATAATCACATTTTTAGTCATTTTTCCTGCAAATGAATTTGAACATGTGATTCTTTAGGATAGCATCTAAAGTACTGACTCCTGCAGCCACAAACATATTACTGGCACTACAACATCTAGGCTTCCTTAGCAGTGTTCTCATGGCATCATTATATGACACCTTTAGTCTCTGCAAACTTGTCTTTCCATAGTTCGACCACAGGTGCGCAGTGTAGAGTGGTGTGCAGTATGCTCTAAATAGCGACATCTTCACCACATCTGCACACGCACCAAATTTACGCAAGAGCCTGTACATACAGCATGCGTCGTTGCCTATAAATATCCTCATCATCTGTCATTTGTTCTGTAATAATATATTTTACCTTATTACAGACACTAAAACTGTATTTACCTGGCATTATCCTCGAAATAACCCGTGTGCAATGTAAGTGGTCCCCCTTGCACTTGAACTCAAGGGGGACCAAGGGGGACCAATATCCTGGCGGGGAGATTTGCAAAGGCTACTGGGGAGACTCTAAACTAGTATGGTTGGGGGGAGGGACTCAAATTGGGAAAGCTAGCAGTCAGTGTGTGAAGCAGGAGGCAGAGAATGGTAGCACTCTGACCCAAAATGTAGGGGAGAGAGAAGAAAAAGAAAATAATCAGAGAATAAGAGAGGGTGGGTTTCTTAAATGTGTATATTTTAATGCTAGGAGCATTGTAAGAAAAGTGGATGAACTTAGAGCCTGGATTGACACCTGGAAGTATGATGTTGTGGCGATCAGTGAAACATGGTTGCAGGAGGGCTGTGATTGGAAACTAAATATTCCAGGATTTCGTTGCTTCAGGTGTGATAGAATTGGAGGGGCAAGAGGTGGAGGTGTTGCATTGCTTATCAGGGAAGATATTACAGCAGTGCTTTGGCAGGATAGATTAGAGGGCTCGTCTAGGGAGGCTATTTGGGTGGAAGTGAGAAATGTGAAAGGGGTAGCAACACTTATAGGGGTGTATTATAGACCGCCAAATGGGGAGCGAGAATTGGAAGAGCAAATATGTAAGGAGATTGCAGATATTAGTAGTAAGCACAAGGTAGTGATTGTGGGAGATTTCAATTTTCCACACATAGACTGGGAAACACATTCTGTAAATGGGCTGGATGGGTTGGAGTTTGTAAAATGTGTGCAGGATAGTTTTTTGCAACAATACATAGAAGTACCTACTAGAGAAGGGGCGGTACTGGACCTCCTGTTAGGAAATGAGATGGGTCAGGTGGCAGAGGTATGCGTTGGGGAACAGTTCGGGTCCAGTGATCACAATACCATTAGTTTCAATATAATTATGGAGAGGGACAAAACTGGACCTATGGTTGAGATTTTTGATTGGAGATAGGCTAACTTTGAGGAGATGCGAAAGGATTTAAAAGGAGTGAATTGGGTCATTTTGTTTGATGGGAAAGATGTGGAGGAGAAATGGTCATTTAAAGATGACATTTTAAGAGTACAGAATCTTTATGTCCCTGTTCGGTTGAAAGGAAATAGTAAAAATTGGAAAGAGCCATGGTTTTCAAGGGAAATTGGACACTTGGTTCGGAAAAAGAGAGAGATCTACAATAATTATAGGCAGCATGGAGTAAATGAGGTGCTTCAAGAATATAAAGAATGTAAAAAGAATCTTAAGAAAAATTAGAAAAGCTAAAAGAAGATATGAGGTTGCTTTGGCAAGTTCGGTGAAAGTAAATCCAAAGGGTTTCTACAGCTATATTAATAGAAAAAGGATGACAAGGGATAAAATTGGTCCATTAGAGAGTCAGAGTGGACAGCTATCTGCAGAGCCAAAAGAGATGGGGGAGATATTGAACAATTTCACCAAGGAGAAGGATATTGAATTATGTGAGGTAAGGGAAACGAGTAGAGTAGCTATGGAAACTATGAGATTCAAAGAAGAGGAAGTACTTACACTTTTGAAAAATATAAAAGTGGATAAGTCTCCAGGTCCTGACAGGATATTCCCTTGGACATTGAGGGAAGTTAATGTAGAAACAGTAGGGGCTATGACAGAAATATTTCAAATGTCATTAGAAACGGGAATAGTGCCGGAGGATTGGCGTACTGTGCATGTTGTTCCATTGTTCAAAAAGGGTTCTAAGAGTAAACCTAGCAATTATAGACCTGTTAGTTTGACGTCAGTGGTGGGCAAATTAATGGAAAGGATACTTAGAGATAATATATATAAGCATCTGGATAAACAGGGTCTGATTAGGAACAGTCAATGTGGATTTGTGCCTGGAAGGTCATGTTTGACAAATCTTCTTGAATTGTTTGAAGAGGTTACTCGGGAAATTGATGAGGGTAAAGCGGTGGATGTTATCTATATGGACTTCAGTAAGGCCTTTGACAAGGTTCCTCATGGAAGGTTGGTTAAGAAGGTTCAATTGTTGGGTATTAATTGTGGAGTAGCAAGATGGATTCAACAGTGGCTGAATGGGAGATGCCAGAGAGTAATGGTGGATGACTGTTTGACAGGTTGGAGGCCGGTGACTAGTGGGGTGCCTCAGGGATCTGTGTTGGGTCCACTGTTGTTTGTCATGTACATCAATGATCTGGATGATGGTGTGGTAAATTGGATTAGTAAATATGCAGATTATGGTTGTGTTGTGGATAATTAAGTAGATTTTCGAAATGTACAGAGAGATTTAGGCCATTTGGAAGAGTGGGCTGGAAGATGACAGATGGAGTTTAGTGCTGATAAGTGGGAGGTGATACATCTTGGCAGGACAAATCAAAATAGGACGTACATGGTAAATGGTAGGGAATTGAAGAATGCAGGTGAACAGAGGGATCTGGGAATAACTGCGCATAGTTCCCTGAAGGTGGAATCTCATGTAGATAGGGTGGTAAAGAACGCTTTTGGTGTGCTGGCCTTTATAAATCAGAGCATTGAGTATAGAATTTGGGATATAATGTTAAAATTGTACAAGGCATTGGTGAGGCCAATTCTGGAACATGGTGTACACTTTTGGTTGCCTAATTATAGGAAGGATGTCAACAAAATAGAGAGAGTACAGAGGAGATTTACTAGAATGTTACCTGGGTTTCAGCAACTAAGTTACAGAGAAAGGTTGAACAAGTTAGGTCTTTATTCTTTGAAGCACAGAAGGTTAAAGGGGGGGACTTGATAGAGGTCTTTAAAATGATGAGAGGGATAGACAGAGTTGACGTGGATAAGTTTTTCTCATTGAGAGTAGGCAAGATTCAAACAAGAGGATATGACTTGAGAATTAAGGGAAAGAAGATTAGGGGTAACATGAGGGGGAACTTCTTTACTCAGAGAGTGGTAGCTATGTGGAATGAGCTTCCAGTGGAAGTGGTGGAGGCCCGTTCGATTTTATCATTTAAAAATAAATTGGATAGGTATATGGACGGGAAAGGAGTGGAGGGTTATAGTCTGAGTGCAGGTAGATGGGAGAGTAAGTGTTCGGCACGGACTAGATTGGCTGAGATGGCCTGTTTCCGTGCTGTAATTGTTATATGGTTATAAATGGTTAAAAAGGTAATTTATTTGGATATTGCACACATTAGTTAACAAAATGGCCAAATGTGAAAATGAACACTGAATAAGTCCTTATCTACTTATTTAAGGGTTAGGTTAGGTAAGGGGGAGGTGCAGCAAGACCCGGGTGTCCTTGTACTCTGGTCACTGAAAGTTGGCGTGCAGGTACAGCAGGCAGTGAAGAAATCTAATGGAATGCTGGCCTTCATAACAAGAGGATTTCAGTATAGGAGTAAAGGGGTTCTTCTGCAGTTGTATAGGGCTCTGGTGAGACCACATCTGGAGTATTGTGTACAGTTTTGGTCTCCAAATTTGAGGAAAGACATCCTTGTGATTGATGCAGTGCAGCGTAGGTTCACGAGATTGATCCCTGGGATGGCGGGACTGTCATATGAGGAAAGATTGAAAAGACTAGGCTTGTATTAGAAACAGAAACATAGAAAATAGGTGCAGGAGTAGAGGCCATTCGGCCCTTCGAGCCTGCACCGCCATCAATATGATCATGGCTGATCATCCAACTCAGTATCCTGTATCTGCCTTCTCTCCATACCCCCTGATCCCTTTAGCCACAAGGGCCACATCTAACTCCCTCTTAAATATAGCCAATGAACTGGCCTCAACTACCTTCTGTGGCAGACAATTCCACAGATTCGCCACTGCATGAATTTTTTTTTTTCTGATCTCGGTCCTAAAGGAATTCCTTTGTATCCTTAAACCGTGACCCCTTGTCCTGGACTTCCCCAACATCGGGAACAATCTTCCTGCATCTAGCCTGTCCAACCCCCTAAGAATGTTGTAAGTTTCCATAAGATCCCCGCTCAATCTTCTAAATTCTAGCGAGTACAAGCCGAGTCTATCCAGTCTTTCTTCATATGAAAGTCCTGACATCCCAGGAATCAGTCTGGTGAACCTTCTCTGTACTCTCTCTATGGCAAGAATGTCCTTCCTCAGATTAGGAGACCAAAACTGTACACAATACTCCAGGTGTGGTCTCACCAAGACCCTGGACAACTGCAGTAGAACCTCCCTGCTCCTATACTCAAATCCTTTTGCTATGAATGCTAACATACCATTCGCTTTCTTCACTGCCCGCTGCACCTGCATGCCTACTTTCAATGACTGGTGTACCATGACACCCAGGTCTCGTTGCATCTCCCCTTTTCCATTCAGATAATAGTCTACTTTCCTGTTTTTGCCACCAAAGTGGATAACCTCACATTTATCCACATTATGCTGCATCTGCCATGCATTTGCCCACTCACCCAGCCTATCCAAGTCACCTTGCAGTCTCCTAGCATCCTCCTCACAGCTAACACTGTCCCCCAGCTTCGTGTCATCCGCAAACTTGGAGATGTTGCATTCAATTCTCTCGTCCAAATCATTAATATATATTGTAAATAGCTGGGGCCCCAGCACTGAGCCTTGCGGTACCCCACTAGTCACTGCCTGCCATTGTGAAAAGGACTCCTACTCTTTGCTTCCTGTCTGCCAGCGAGTTCTCTATCCACATCAATACTGAACCTCCAGTACCCAATATTCACTGGAGTCTAGAAGGATGAGTGTGATCTTATAGAAACATATAAAATTACTAGACTAAGTGGGACAAAGTGATTGGGGTCTCCCAGGTTTTGCACACTGCTCTCTCTCTCATCTTGACAGCCAGAAGGGTGGCTACGTGAGGATGCTGTTCATAGACTTCAGTTCAGCCTTCAACACGATAGTCCCCACCAGACTGGCCGGGAAACTACTGGAATTGGGGCTCAACACCTCCGTGTGTGCTTGGGTCCTGGACTTTCTCACCACCAGGCCCAAGGTAGTCAAGATGGGAGGGAATACATCGAAGTCCCTCACCCTGAGCACAGGATCGCCCCAGGGTTGCGTCCTCAGCCCCATATTGTACTCCCTGTACACACATGACTTTGTGGCTAGGTTCAGCTCCAACTCAATAATTAAGTTTGCTGATGACACTGGGGTGGTGGGCCTGATCTCAGACAACGATGAGAAAGCCTACCGGGAGGGGATGGCTGATCTAGCACTCTGGTGCCAGGATAACAGCCTCCTCTTGAACATCAAAAACACTAAGGAGCTGATCGTGGACTGTTGGAGGGCACATCATCCGAGGACGTACACACCATTGAGCATAAATGGGGATCCTGTGGATAGGGTGAGCTGTTTTAAATATCTGGGAGTCCACATCTCTGAGGATATGACATGGACATCACACGCCTCAGCACTCGTGAGTAAGGCAAGGCAGCGCCTTTACCACCTCAGGCAATTGAGGAAATTCAGAGTGTCTCCGAGGATCCTCCAGTGCTTCTACGCAGCGGCTGTGGAAAGCATCTTGTCTGGTAACATTACCATCTGGTTTGGGAATTGCTCTGCCCAGGACAAGAAGGCTCTGCAGAGAGTAGTGCGTTCGGCCGAACGCACTATGGGAACTTCACTCGCCACCTCCCTGCAGGAACTATACATCAGGAGGTGCAACTCCAGAGCCAATAAAATCATGGGAGACCCCTTCCACCCCTGCAACGGACTGTTCCAGCTGCTACGTTCAGGCAAACGCCTCCGTTGCCATCCTGTGAGAACGGAGAGGTTGAGAAGGAGTTTCTTCCCAGAGGCCATTCGGGCTGTAAACTCCTATCTCACCAGGGACTAACTTTACTGAACGTTTTTCCTTCCAATATTTAATATGTAAAAGAATATGTGTGTGTTTATGATTCAAGGGAAATTGGACACTTGGTTCGGAAAAAGAGGGAGATCTACAATAGTTATAGGCAGCATGGAGTAAATGAGGTGCTTGAGGAGTATAAAGAATGTAAAAAGAATCTTAAGAAAGAAATTAGAAAAGCTAAAAGATATGAGGTTGCTTTGGCAAGTAAGGTAAAAGTAAATCCGAAGGGTCTCTACCGCTATATTAATAGCAAAAGGATAACGAGGGATAAAATTGGTCCATTAGAGAGTCAGAGTGGCCAACTATCTGCAGAGCCAAAAGAGATGGGGGAGATATTGAACAGTTTATTTTCTTCGGTATTCACCAAGGAGAAGGATATTGAATTATGTGAGGTAAGGGAAACAAGTAGAGTAGCTATGGAAACTATGAGGATCAAAGAAGAGGAAGTACTGACACTTTTGAGAAATATAAAAGTGGATAAGTCTCCAGGTCCGGACAGGATATTCCCTAGGACTTTGAGGGAAGTTAGTGTAGAAATAGCAGGGGCTATGGCAGAAATATTTCAAATGTCATTAGAAACGGGAATAGTGCCGGAGGATTGGCGTACTGCGCATGTTGTTCCATTGTTTAAAAAGGGGTCTAAGAGTAAACCTAGCAATTATAGAGCTGTTAGTTTGACGTCAGTGGTGGGCAAATTAATGGAAAGGATACTTAGAGATAATATATATAAGCATCTGGATAAACAGGGTCTGATTAGGAACAGTCAATGTGGATTTGTGCCTGGAAGGTCATGTTTAACTAATCTTCTTGAATTTTTTGAAGATGTTACTCGGGAAATTGATGAGGGTTAAGCAGTGGATGTTGTGTATATGGTCTTCAGTAAGGCCTTTGACAAGGTTCCTCATGGAAGGTTGGTTAAGAAGGTTCAATGGTTGGGTATTAATGGTGGAGTAGCAAGATGGATTCAACAGTGGCTGAATGGGAGATGCCAGAGCTATTAATGACTATGATATAGTTGGGATCACGGAGACATGGCTCCAGGGTGACCAAGGCTGGGAGCTGAACATCCAGGGATATTCAATATTCAGGAGGGATAGACAGAAAGGAAAAGGAGGTGGGGTTGCGTTGCTGGTTAGAGAGGAGATTAACGCAATGGAAAGGAAGGACATTAGCTTGGAGGATGTGGAATCGATATGGGTAGAGCTGCGAAACACTAAGGGGCAGAAAACGCTAGTGGGTGTTGTGTACAGGCCACCTAACAGTAGTAGTGGAGTTGGGGATGGCATCAAACAGGAAATTAGAAATGCGTGCAATAAAGGTAAAACAGTTATAATGGGTGACTTCAATCTACATATAGATTGGGTGAATCAAATTGGCAGGGGTGCTGAGGAAGAGGATTTCTTGTAATGTATGCGGGATAGTTTTCTAAACCAACATGTAGAAGAACCAACGAGAGAGCAGGCTATTCTAGACTGGGTATTGAGTAATGAGGAACGGTTAGTTAGCAGTCTTGTTGTGCATGGCCCCTTGGGCAAGAGTGACCATAATATGGTTGAGTTCTTTATTAGGATGGAGAGTGACATTGTTAATTCAGAAACAAGGGTTCTGGACTTAAAGAAATGTAACTTTGAGGGTATGAGACGCGAATTGGACAAGATAGACTAGCAAGTGATTCTTAAAGGGTTGATGGTGGATATGCAATGGAAGGCATTTAAAGACTGCATGGATGAACTACAACAATTGTTCATCCCAGTTTGGCAAAATAATAAATCAGGGAAGGTAGTGCATCCGTGGATAACAAGGGAAACCAGGGATAGTATCAAAACAAAAGATGAATCATACAAATTAGCTAGAAAAAGCAGCCTACCAGAGGACTGGGAGAAATTCAGAGACCAGCAGAGGAGGACGAAGGGCTTAATTAGGAACGGGAAAATAGATTATGAAAGAAAACTGGCAGGGAACATAAAAACTGACTGCAAAAGTTTTTATAGATGTGTGAAGAGAAAAAGATTAGTTAAAACAAATGTAGGTGCCTTGCAGTCAGAAACAGGTGAACTGATCATGGGGTACAAGGACGTGGCAGACCAATTGAATAACTACTTTGGTTCTGTCTTCACTAAGGAAGGCATAAATAATCTGCCGGAAATAGCAGGGGACCGGGAGCCAAATGAGATGGAGGAACTGAGAGAAATCCAGGTTAGCCGGGAAGTGGTGTTAGGTAAATTGCATGGATTAAAGGCCGATAAATCCCCAGGGCCAGATAGGCTGCATCCCAGAGTAATTAAGGAAGTAGCCCCAGAAATAGTGGATGCATTAGTGATAATTTTTCAAAACTCTTTAGATTCTGTAGTAGTTCCTGAGGATTGGAAGGTAGCTAATGTAAATCCACTTTTTAAAAAGGGAGGGAGAGAGAAAACGGGGAATTACAGGCCAGTTAGTCTAACATCGGTAGTGGGGAAACTGCTAGAGTCAGTTATTAAAGATGGGATAGCAGCACATTTGGAAAGTGGTGAAATCATTGGACAAAGTCAGCATGGATTTATGAAAGGTAAATCATGTATGACGAATCTTATAGAATTTTTGAGGATGTAACTAGTAGAGTGGATAGAGGAGAACCAGTGGGTGTGTTATATCTGGACTTTCATAAGGCTTTCGACAAGGTCACACATAAGAGATTACTATGCAAACCTAAAGCACGCGGTAATGGGGATTCAGTATTGATGTGGATAGAGAACTGGCTGGCAGACAGGAAGCAAAGAGTAGGAGTAAACGGGTCCTTTTCACAATGGCAGGCAGTGACTAGTGGGGTACCGCAAGGCTCAGTCCTGGGACCCCAGCTATTTACAATATATATTAATGATCTGGACGAGGGAATTGAATGCAACATCTCCAAGTTTGCGGATGACACGAAGCTGGGGGGCAGTGTTAGCTATGAGGAGGATGCTAGGAGGCTGCAAGGTGACTTGGATAGGCTGGGTGAGTGGGCAAATGCATGGCAGATGCAGTATAATGTGGATAAATGTGAGGTTATACACTTTGGTGGCAAAAACACAAAAGCAGACTATTATCTGAATGGTGGCCGATTAGAAAAAGGGGAGATGCAACGAGAACTGGGTGTCATGGTACACCAGTCATTGAAAGTAGGCATGCAGGTGCAGCAGGCAGTGAAGAAAGTGAACGGTATGTTAGCATTCAAAGCAATAGGATTTGAGTATGAGAGCAGTGAGGTTCTACTGCAGTTGTACAGGGTCTTGGTGAGACCACACCTGGAGTATTGCGTTCAGTTTTGCTCCTAATCTGAAGAAAGACATTCTTGCCATAGAGGGAGTACAGAGAAGGTTCACCAGACTGATTCCTGGGATGGCAGGACTTTCATATGAAGAAAGACTGGATAGACTCGGCTTGTACTCGCTAGAATTTAGAAGATTGAGGATTATTGAAACTTACAAAATTCTTAAGGTTAGATGCAGGAAGATTGTTTCCGATTTTGGGGAAATCTTTTAGGACCGAGATGAGAAAAACATTTATCACACAGAGTGGTGAATCTGTGCAATTCTCTGTCACAGAAGGTAGTTGAGGCCAGTTCATTGGCTATATTTAAGAGGGAGTTAGATGTGGCCCTTGTAGCTAAAGGGATCAGGGGGTATGGAGAGAAGGCAGGTACAGGATAGTGAGTTGGATGATCAGCCATGATCATATTGAATGGCGGTGCAGGCTCGAAGGGACGAATGACTTACTCCTGCACCTATTTTCTATGTTTCTATTAATTTCATCCAGTGACTTGGCCTCCACTGTGGCAGGGAATTCCATACATTCACAACTCTCTGGGTGAAAACGTTTTTTCTCCCCTCATTCTTAAATGACCTCCCCTTTATTCTAAGACTGTGTCCCCTGGTTCTGGACTCGCCCAACATTGGGAACATTTTTCCTGCATCTAGCTTGTCCAGTCCTTTTATAATTTTATATCTTTATATAAGATCCCCCTCGCCCTTCTCAACTCCAGTGAATACAAGCCTAGTCTTTTCAATCTTTCCTCATATGACAGTCCCGCCATCCCAGGGATCAATCTCGTGAACCTACGCTGCACTGCATCAATCACAAGGATGTCCTTCCTCAAATTAGGAGACCAAAACTGTACACAATACTCCAGATGTGGTCTCACCAGAGCCCTATACAACTGCAGAAGAACCTCTTTACTCCTAGGTACACAAAAAAGCTGGAGAAACTCAGCGGGTGCAGCAGCATCTATGGAGCGAAGGAAATAGTCAACGTATCGGGCCGAAACCCTTCTTCAGACTGATCGGGGGTGGGGGGGGGGGGGGGGCGGGGACAAGAAAGGAAAAAGGAGGAGGAGCCGGAGCCCGAAGGCTGGGGGATGGGAGGAGACAGCAGGGGGACTGAGGAAGGGGAGGAGATAGCAAGGACTAACAAAATTGTGAGAATTCGATGTTCATGCCCCCAGGATGCAGACTCCCCAAACGGAATATGAGGTGCTGTTCCTCCAATTTCCGGTGCTGCTCGCTGTGGCCATGGAGGAGACCCAGGACAGAGAGGTCGGAGACGGAGTGGGAGGGAGAGTTGAAGTGCTGAGCCACCGGGAGGTCAGCTTGGTTATTGCGGACCGAGCGGAGGTGTTCGGCGAAACGATCGCCCAGCCTCCGCTTGGTCTCACCGATATAGATCTGCTGACATCTAGAGCAGCGGATGCAATAGATGAGGTTGGAGGAGATGCAGGTAAACCTCTGTCGCATCTGGAACGACTGCTTGGGTCCTTGAACGGAGTCGAGGGGGGAGGTAAAGGGACAAGTGTTGCATCTCTTGCGGTTGCAAGGGGGTGGTACGAGAGGGAAGGGAAGAATTGACAAGGGAGTTATGGAGGGAGCGGTCTTTGCGGAAGGCAGATATGGGGGGAGATGGGAAGATGTGGCGAGTGGTGGGGTCACGTTGGAGGTGGCGATACTGACGGAGGATTACTTGTTGTATGTGACGGCTGGTGTGGTGAAAGGTGAGGACTAGGTGGACTCTACCCTTGTTGCGAGTGTGGGGGATGGGGAGAGAGAGCAGTGTTGCGGGGTATGGAAGACACCCTGGTGCGAGCCTCATCTATGGTGGAGGATTGGAACCCCCGTTCCCTGAAGAATGAGGACATTTCAGATGTCCTAGTGTGGAACGCCTCATCCTGGGAGCAGATGCGGCGTAGACGGAGGAATTGGGAGTAGGGGATGGAGTCCTTACAGGAAGCAAGGTGGGAAGAAGTTTAGTCCAGATAGCCATGGGAGTCAGTAGGTTTATAGTGGATGTCGGTCAGAAGTCTATCACCTGCAATGGAGATAGTGAGGTCAAGGAATGGTAGGGAAGTGTCGGAAATGGTCCAGGTGTATTTGAGTGCCGGATGGAAGTTAGTGGTGAAGTGGATGAAGTCAGTCAGTTGTGTGCGGGTGCAGGCGGTGGCACCAAAGCAGTCGTCGATGTAGCGGAGGAAGAGGTCGGGGATGGGGCCCTGGTACGTATTGAACAAGGATTGCTCGACGTAACCGACAAAGAGGCAGGCATAGCTGGGGCCCATGCGTGTGCCCATAGCTACGCCTTGTGTTTGGAGGAAATGGGAGGAGTCGAACGTGAAGTTATTGAGGGTAAGGACCAGCTCCGCTAGGCGGAGGAGAGTGTCAGTTGCTGGGTATAGGTTGCTTCTCTGGTCGAGGAAGAACCGGAGGGCTTTGAGGCCATCGTGGTGGGGGATGGAGGTGTAGAGTGACTGGACGTCCATGGTGAAGATGAGGGGGTGAGGGCCTAGAGAGTGGAATGCACGGAGACGACGGAGAGTGTATGAGGTGTCTTGATCATAGGTAGGGAGGGATTTGACCAAGGGGGATAGGATGGAGTCAAGATATTTGGAAATTAGTTCGGTGGGGCACGAACAGGCAGAGACAATGGGTCTTCCGGGACAGTCAGGTTTGTGGATTTTAGGGAGAAGGTAAAATCGGGCCGTGCGGGGCTGGGGAACGGTGAGGTTGGAGGCTCGGTCGGGTAGGGCATTGGAGTTGATGAAGTCGGTGATGGTGCTGGGGATGGTGGCCTGGTGCTCGTCATGGTCCAGGGGTAAGTAGGAGGAGGTGTCCGAGAGTTGGCGCGTGGCCTCAGCTTTGTAGAGATCGGCGCGCCAGACTACCACGGCACCTCCCTTGTCGGCGGGTTTGATAACCCAATCTGGGTTGTTGCGGAGTGAGTCGATGGCAGAATGTTCATGGGGGGGGGGGAGATTGGAGTGAGACAGGGCAGTGGAGAAGTTGAGGCGGTTGATGTCGCGACGGCAGTTATTGATGAAGAGTTCTAAAGCCGGAAATTGGCCACGAGGAGGGGGTGCGTTGGAGACGGGAAAAGGGGTCATCAGTGGGGGGCGAGGACTCCTTCCCATGGAAGTACGCTGTGATGCGGAGGCGACGGTACTCTTTACTCCTATACTGAAATCCTCTTTTTATGAAGGACAACATTCCATTAGCTTTCTTCACTGCCTGCTGTACCTGTAAGCCAACTTTCAGTGACCGGTGTACAAGGACGCCCAGGTCTCGCTGCACCCCCCCTTACCTAATCTAACCCCATTGAGATAATAATCTGCCCCCTTGTTTTTGCCGCCAAAGTGGATAACCTCACATTTATCTATATTACACTGCATCTGCCCACTCACTCAACCTGTCCAGGTCACCCTGCAACCTCCTAACATCATCTTCACAGTTCACACTGCCACCCAGCTTTGTGGCATCCGCAAACTTGCTAGTGTTGCTCCTAATTCCCTCTTCCAAATCATTAATATATGTGGTAAACAGTTGTGGCCCCAACACCGAGCCTTGCGGCACTCCACTCGCCACTGCCTGCCATTCTGAAAAGGACCCGTTCACACCTACTCTTTGCTTCCTGTCTGCCAACCAATTTTCTATCCATGTCAACACCCTACCCCCAATACCATGTGCTCTAATTTTAGTCACCACTCTCCCGTGCGGGACCTTATCAAAGGTTTTCTGAAAGACTAGATACACTACATCCACTGGCACCCCTTCATCCATTTTACTTGTCACATCTTCAAAAAAAATCCAGATTAGTCAAGCATGATTTCCCTTTCATAAATCCATGTTGACTTGGACTAATCCTTTTACTGCTATCCAAATGCCCCATTATTACCTCTTTAATAATTGACTCCAGCATCTTTCCCACCACCGAAGTCAAGCTAACTGGTCTGTAATTCCCCGTTTTCTCTCTCGCTCCTTTCTTGACAAGTGGGATGACATTAGCTATCCTCCAATCCACAGGAACTGATCCTGAATCTATTGAACATTGGAAAATGATCACCAATGCGTCCACTATTTCTCGAACCACCTCCCTGAGATGCAGACCATCAGGCCCAGGGGATTTATCATCCTTCAGTCTCATTAGCCTACCCAATACTATTTCTCACCTAATGAAAATGTCTTTCAGTTCCTCTACCCCTTTAGATCCTGTCCTCCAGTACATCTGGGAGATTGTTTGTGTCTTCCTTAGTGAAGACAGATCCGAAGTACCTATTCAACTCTTCTGCCATTTCCTTGTTGCCCATAATAATTTCACCCGTGTCTGCCTTCAAGGGACCCACATTTGACTTTGCTACTCTTTTTCCTTTAACATATCTAAAGAAGCTTTTATTGTCCTTCTTTATATTCCTGGCCAGCTTCCCCTCGCACTTCATCTTTTCCGCCCGTATTGCCCGTTTTGTTTCCTTCTGTTGTCCTATGAAAGTTTCCCAATTCTCTGGCTCCCGGCTACTCTTTGCTGTGTTATACATCTTTTCTTTTAGTTTTATTCTATCCCTAACTTCTCTTGTCAGACACGGTTGCCTCCTACCCCCCTTAGAATCTTTCTTCCTTTTTGGAATGAAATGATTCTGCGTCTTCCGGATTATGCCCGGAAATTCCTGCCATTGCTGTTCCACCGTCATTCCTGCCAGGATCGCTTTCCAGTCTACCATCGCCAGCTCCCCTCTCATGCCTTCATAGTCCCCTTTGTTCAACTGCATCACTGACACTTCCGATTTAACGTTTTCCTTCTCAAATTACAGATTAAAACTAATCGTGTTATGATCACTACCTCCAAGCGGTTCCTTTACCTCGAGTTCTCTTATCATATCTGGTTCATTGGACAACACTAAATCCAGAATTGCCATTTCTCTGGTCGGCTCCATTACAAGCTGCTCTAAGAATCCATCTCGGAGGCATTCTACAAACTCTCTTTCTTGGGGTCCTGAACCAACCTGATTTTCCCAGTCTACCTGCATATTGAAATCCCCCATCACCACAGGGGCATTACCTGTGTTACATGCCAGTTTCAACTCCTGCACCAGCACTCCCATGTCGCTTTGCGCCTCCGATATCTGAATTATCTCCACATTTATACAATTGTCTATGCCTTTATTCAAACGACCGAAATGCATGACTCGGCAATTTGCTTCGATGTATTCCATCTGCCCAATCTCTCAACGTGCAGATTCTGCAGAGTCTCTGCGTTCGCTATATTACCTTCCATAGAAACATAGAAAATAGGTGCAGGAGGAGGCCATTCGGCCCTTCGAGCCAGCACCGCCATTCAATATGATCATGGCTGATCATCCCCTATCAATAACCCGTGCCTGCCTTCTCCCCATATCCCTTGACCACACTAGCCCCTAGAGCTCTATCTAACTCTCTCTTAATGTCCGTGGGGGAGTGTTTGCGATTGCTGTCGGGGAGGATTTAAACTAATGTGGCAGGGGGATGGGAGCATGAGCAGAGAGACAGAGGGGTGTAAAATGAGGGTAGAAGCAATAGGTAGCAAGGTGAAAGTGGTATGCAGACAAATCCAGGGCAAAAATAAAAAAGGGCCACTTTTCAACATAATTGTATAAGGGGTAAGAGTGTCGTAAAAACAAGCCTGAAGGCTTTGTGTCTCAATGCAAGGAGCATTCGTAATAAGATGGATTAGTTGAATGTGCAGATAGCTATTAATGACTATGATATAGTTGGGATCACGGAGACATGGCTCCAGGGTGACCAAGGCTGGGAGCTGAACATCCAGGGATATTCAATATTCAGGAGGGATAGACAGAAAGGAAAAGGAGGTGGGGTTGCGTTGCTGGTTAGAGAGGAGATTAACGCAATGGAAAGGAAGGACATTAGCTTGGAGGATGTGGAATCGATATGGGTAGAGCTGCGAAACACTAAGGGGCAGAAAACGCCAGTGGGTGTTGTGTACAGGCCACCTAACAGTAGCAGTGGAGTTGGGGATGGCATCAAACAGGAAATTAGAAATGCGTGCAATAAAGGTAAAACAGTTATAATGTGTGACTTCAATCTACATATAGATTGGGTGAATCAAATTGGCAGGGGTGCTGAGGAAGAGGATTTCTTGGAATGTATGCGGGATAGTTTTCTAAACCAACATGTAGAAGAACCAACGAGAGAGCAGGCTATTCTAGACTGGGTATTGAGTAATGAGGAAGGGTTAGTTAGCAGTCTTGTTGTGCGTGGCCCCTTGGGCAAGAGTGACCATAATATGGTTGAGTTCTTCATTAGGATAGAGAGTGACATAATTAATTCAGAAACAAGGGTTCTGAACTTAAAGAAAGGTAACTTTGAGGGTATGAGACGTGAATTGGCCAAGATTGACTGGCAATTGATTCTTAAAGGGTTGACGGTGGATATGCAATGGAAGGCATTTAAAGACTGCATGGATGAACTACAACAATTGTTCATCCCAGTTTGGCAAAAGAATAAACCAGGGAAGGTAGTGCATCCGTGGATAACAAGGGAAATCAGGGATAGTATCAAAACAAAAGATGAAGCCTACAAATTAGCTAGAAAAAGCAGCCTACCAGAGGACTGGGAGAAATTCAGAGTCCAGCAGAGGAGGACAAAGGGCTTAATTAGGAAATGGCTTAAATGGGAAAGGGGAAATACATTATGAAAGAAAACTGACAGGGAACATAAAAACTGACTGCAAAAGTTTTTAGAGATATGTAAAGAGTAAAAGTTTAGTTAAAACAAATGTAGGTCCCTTGCAGTCAGAAACAGGTGATTGATCATGGGGAACAAGGACATGGCAGGCCAATTGAATAACTACTTTGGTTCTGTCTTCACTAAGGAAGACTTAAATTATCTGCCGGAAATAGCAGAGAACCGGGGGTCAAATGAGATGGAGGAACTGAGTGAAATCCAGGTGAGCCGGGAAGTGGTGTTAGGTAAATTTAATGGATTAAAGGCCGATAAATCCCCAGGGCCAGATCGGCTGCATCCCAGAGTACTTAAGGAAGTAGCCCCAGAAAAAAGTGGATGCATTAGTGATAATTTTTCAAAACTCTTTAGATTCTGGAGTAGTTCCTGAGGATTGGAGGGTAGCTAATGTAAACCCACTTTTTAAAAAGGGAGGGAGAGAGAAAACGGGGAATTACAGACCAGGTAGTCTAACATCGGTAGTGGGGAAACTGCTAGAGTCAGTTATTAAAGATGGGATAGCAGCACATTTGTAAAGTGGAGAAATCATTGGACAGTCAGCATGAATTTATGAAAGGTAAATCATGTCTGACGAATCTTATAGAATTTTTCGAGGATGTAACTAGTAGAGTGGATAGAGGAGAACCAGTGGATGTGTTATATCTGGACTTTCAGAAGGCTTTCGACAAGGTCCCACAGAAGAGATTAGTATGCAAACCTAAAGCACACGGTATTGGGGGTTCAGTATTGATGTGAATAGAGAACTGGCTGGCAGACAGGAAGCAAAGAGTAGGAGTAAACAGGTCCTTTTCAGAATGGCAGGCAGTGACTAGTGGGGTACCGCAAGGCTCAGTGCTGGGACCCCAGCTATTTACAATATATATGAATGATTTGGACGAGGGAGTTGAATGCAACATCTCCATGTTTGCGGCTGACACGAAGCTGGGGGACAGTGTTAGCTGTGAGGAGGATGCTAGGAGGCTGCACGGTGACTTGGATAAGCTGGGTGAGTGGCCAAATGCAAGGCAGATGCAGTATAATGTGGATAAATGTGAGGTTATCGACTTTGGTGGCAAAAACAGGAAAGTAGACTATTATCTGAATGGTGGCCAATTAGGAAAAGGGGAGATGCAACGAGACCTGGGTGTCATGGTACACCAGTCATTGAAAGTAGGCATGCAGGTGCAGCAGGCAGTGAAGAAAGCGAATGGTATGTTAGCATTTATAGCAAAATGAATTGAGTATAGGAGCAGGGAGGTTCTACTGCAGTTGTACAGGGCCTTGGTGAGACCACACCTGGAGTATTGCGTACAGTTTTAGTCTCCTGATCTGAGGAAAGACATTCTTGTACAGAGAAGGTTCATCAGACTGATTCCTGGGATGTCAGGACTTTCATATGAAGAAAGACTGGATACTCGGCTTGTACTCGCTAGAATTTAGAAGATTGAGGGAGGATCTTATAGAAAATTACAACATAGGACGACAGATGGCGCAATGGGCTAAGTGTTCGGCTGGCAACCGGAAGGTAGCTGGTTCGAATCCCGCTTGGAGTGCATACTGTCGTTGTGTCCTTGGGCATGACACTTCACCCACCTTTGCCTGTGTGTGGGGATGTAATTATGTGAAGCACTTTGGGGTCAATGCAAGTTGACTAAAAATGTGCAGAGAACCGGGGGTCAAATGAGATGGAGGAACTGAGTGAAATCCAGGTGAGCCGGGAAGTGGTGTTAGGTAAATTTAATGGATTAAAGGCCGATAAATCCCCAGGGCCAGATCGGCTGCATCCCAGAGTACTTAAGGAAGTAGCCCCAGAAAAAAGTGGGTGCATTAGTGATAATTTTTCAAAACTCTTTAGATTCTGGAGTAGTTCCTGAGGATTGGAGGGTAGCTAATGTAAACCCACTTTTTAAAAAGGGAGGGAGAGAGAAAACGGGGAATTACAGACCAGGTAGTCTAACATCGGTAGTGGGGAAACTGCTAGAGTTGATGAAGCTGAATTTTAGTTAAAATATAAGAAGATATTAAATTGGCTTCTGGGCTAGCTTACAGTTTATATTTAGTCTCAAATTAGGCTTGCCTTAGGTTGCGGTGTGTGAGATAATAAATACCATAACATTGTCTCCCAAGTGACAAACCGAGAAGAGCTAGATCTCTTTGAAGTAAGATGCCGTAAACAAAGTGGCCAATGTTATGGGGGAGGAGGCGAGAAAGGAAGAGAGAAACAGCTAGTCATATCTGTGAAGTAAGATGCCATAAACCAAATGGCCTATGTTTATGAGGGACAAATGACAGAGAGGAAGCAGCGAAAGAGCTAGGGTGATCTCTGTGAAGATAAAATGTCGTAAACCAAATGGCCAATGTTATCTTGTACTATGTAAACAAAAGGCCTTTGATGTGATGCATTCTGTGGAAACCTTTTCCTGTACCTCTGACCATGACTAATGTCTGTGAAATGTGTTAAGGGGACAAAAAAACCCTATTTAAGGCAATGTAATTCTGTTGTTCAGTGAGGTGAACGGAGGACGGTCAAGTGTCTGTAGTGGTCACTTGACTGGAGTTCTCCCTCCCTTCCATCGGCCGATAATAAGTAAAGTTGTGAACTGGTCTACCAAACAGTTTGTGTGGTGTCTGTTTATTAAGAAGCGAACCTGGTTTAGTAGTTAAGAAAAGTAGCTTTTTCATTGGCGTAGTTATGCAGGCCTCGCTGGGACCACATCAACAGCTGACTGTGCAAGAGGTTGCAGAGGTTGCCGGGATTGGAAGGGAGATAACTGAGCTCTATCGGCCCCTTGTAAGTCCGACTCCCTAGAAACTCCCGGGAACATCTGTGATCCTTCATCAGACATTGAATTGGTTCCCTGCCGAGGTTCTTAGAAACAGACAAAGGTAAGACCAGTTGGGCTTTATATGGTTTTTTTTTTTTAAGAAGGGATTGTGTATGTATTTTTAAGACCGAATTGTGTATGTATTTTTAAGAAGGGCCTGTGTATCTTGTTAAGAAGGACGTGAGTGGTTTCTCTTTCTCTCTCTCTGTCAATCTCTCTTTGTTTTTTTCTTTTCTCTCTACTAAGGTCTTATCGGCCTCGTTGAGACATCCGTGTTTTGTCGGGTTGAGATACGGGAGGTGAGGTGTGCGTCTGGCTTATTGAAACATCCGGGGAGTTGTCGGATTGAGAAATAAGTGGCGTTGTATATTACAAAGTTAAAAAGTCAGCCAAATTGAGAAACTGGGGTCTCATTTAGCGAGTCGGCCTGGTTGATATATTTGGGACGATTCGGAATTAAGCAGGTTGTTTTCTCTTTTTTTCTCTCTCTTTTTCTCTATCTATCTATGGGGAATGCTTTGGATAACAGTGAGGGGGGAACCCCCGTCCAACATATGTGTTATTTGAATCCTAAGTATAATAAGAAATTTAGAATGTTAAGTTACAAGTTGACCATACGGTTGGGGGATGAAGCCTGGCCAGTAGGGGGCACATGGAATGTCGAGACAATTAAAAAAGCAGAAATGTTGATATGGGAAAGGAAGGCAGGAAAGAAATGGAAGAAGGGAATTAAGACGTGGAAAGCAGAAGCAGAAAAGAAGCATGAGGAGAGTAGAGATCGAAGTTGGATGGATACGGCGTGTAAACAAGGGATAGAGTTACGAAATAAGGATGGCACTATGAAAGGATGGAAAGTATTGCAACTTGAATGCCAGTGGACGGAGGAACAAGAGAAAATAATTAAGAGACAGGCGGGAGGTGATAAATAGGTGATGGTTAGTACAAATAAACCCAGTACTGGTAAATCCTCTGGAGGAGACTTCATGTCTGGCACGACGACCCTGTTTGGTAGTGAAGATGAGGAGTTAGATAATCCTGGGAGACGTCCACCTCCCTACGTCCTACCAGTAGCAATGGCATCCTTACCCTTGGCAGCTCCGTCAGTAATATCTATATACCCCGAAGTTCCGACCTTACAAAGCTACGGTGAAATACTAAAGGAAGACATGAGTGAGCTGATGGACAGTGTCCAAGATGAAGCGATTAACACGGTGGTATCTGTTGGGGAGCGAGTAAAAACAAACCCTAGGGCTGCACAGAACCTCCCTATCAGAGCGGTGCCGAACCCTAGGGCGGGTGACGCTAATCAGGCCGATACCATGCAAATATATGCACCGTGGAGACCACACGAGCAATGTATGATACGGGATAAGGCCCCAGACCGCCATAAGACCCCGAAGGAATTTGTAGAATACCTCCGCAGTACGGTGGAATATTATCAGGCTACAGACCGTGATATTTGGTCCATGACCTTGTCACTTTTGTCAGCGGCCGAACGACAGAAGTGGAAGGATGTTATGACACATCAGACTTGGCAGGCACTAAAAGCCGTGCAGGCACATGCAGACGAGACAGTTTGTGTAGATTTAATGATGACCCATCTGTTTGAAGAAGCCAATTAACATGTCGGTGGTCCTCGATTGTAAGCCCGGGCCAAAGGAAGACCCCCAGTCGTATCTGGATCGTTTCACTAGTATCTATGGGACCTTTGCAGGAGACTCTGTATACAATGCGGGCAATAGGTCCCCAGCTTTTAATGCTATGTTAATGAGTTGTCTCCCTCTTAAAGTACAGTCAATGATTAAAACAGACTTAAACTGGTCAGACAACGACATAACCCAGATGAGACGTGCAGTAGCTGCCTTTTGGGCTGACGGTGCTGGAAACACGGCTGCCACCAGTGCACCCAGAATAAAAACTGAATATTATATGTGGGATCCAGCAGCTGAGGAATCCTACCAGGCTCTGGCTATGAGACCTGGGAACGGGATGCGCCCTGGTAGAGGAAGGGGTTTTCCACCCAGACCACAATGGGATAGACCACGATGGGGAGAATTCCAGGGAAGACAAAATCAAAACCACCCAGGGCAGGGAAGATCACGTGGTGAGAGGGGAACTGGAGGAAGCTGTTTTCAGTGTGGGGGACGAGGGCATTGGAAAAGGGAATGTCCCTCTGGTGTCTCCGGGGAAGTACGGGGAAGACAGGCACCGTACTCTACCAACAACCCGTTTTCCCAATGACCCACCCACTTCCCTGTCCAGCATCTATTCCCATTAATCGCCAACCCCGATGAAGAACCCGTAGTAAACATGATGCTGGGGGACACCAGAGTTCCGTTTTTGATTGATACAGGAGCAACCTCATCTACCCTGAATCAGGAGCTTGCGGCATCTCTTGGAGTTCCCATGTCAGACCATGTAACACGATTATCAGGATTGGACGGGAAAGTACGGTGTTACCCACTAACTCAGCCTCTGACTGTAACCTATGGACAGGAACAATGTACCCTCCCTTTTTCCGTTACACCATTTCTTGGTGCAACCTCGCAGGCAGAGACCTATTGATAGGATTAAAAGCCGGAATTATCTGCACTGACGAGGGAATTCACCTCCAGACCCAGAAGATGATGCACACACACTTCCCAACACCTCAATGGTGGGCTATTGATCTTTTGTCAGCACCAGTCTTTAGAAATACACCCGATCCACATGTGACCTTATGTTATGATCCTACGGGTTGCAATCCCGAAATGGAAGATTATTTTAGTTCACTGATAGGGGAAGCGACTAGGGTCCGCTTGATAGGAACAGTGTCAGGCGAACCTGGCACTGCCTTGATCGTGCAAGTGGAGGAAGGGTTGTGGAAACAGAATGCTTTTCTAGTGGCACCTCATGTAACCACCTCAGTGAGGGCAGACCACTCAGCCAAAGAGCTGGGGTACCTCACCTACGAGTTATGCAATCAAGCAAGTAACATACTGGGCGAGCAATATTTTTCTCAGGGAACGTTGGAATATTGGCAAGAGAACCAGATCATTGAAGGAGTTATCAGCCGCCATCAGCCAACAGCAAACGACATGGACAAACATCAGATTTGGGCGACATCACCGCATGAGGTAGGACTGACTTATTGTGTACCTGTAATGATCACGCTTAAGCCGGATGTCCGCCTCCCTGCAGTTCCCCAATATCCTTTAAAACCAGAAGCAGTGGCAGGAATACAACAGCTGGTGCAGTCTCTTTTACACCAGGGTATATTGGTGCAGTGTCACTCACCATGTAACACCCCGATCTTCCCAGTACCCAAGCCTGGACGCTCAGAGTGGAGGCTAGTACAAGACCTCCGTGCAATTAATGAGATTGTTACGCCTATGCACGCCATCGTACCGAACCCCGCAACTATCCTGAGCCAGGTTCCCGCCTCTGCGACAATCTTCACAGTTATTGACCTACAACATGCATTCTTTTCAGTCCCACTGCATCCCGATTGCCAATACCTTTTCGCCTTTACATACGAAGGACAACAATATACATGGACACGCCTGCCACAAGGTTTTGTACATTCGCCCACTCTGTTTTCCCAAGTACTAGCAGACCAGTTAAAAACATTAACCCTCCCACAAGGCTCCATTGTAATTCAGTATGTTGATGATTTACTTCTGGCCAGCTCTGTTGAGGCCTGCAACATTATTGACACTGCAAAGTTATTAGAAGCCTTACATGCTTGGGGGTATGTGATCCCTGAGAGGAAAGTTAAAGAGGGCAAGAAGGAGGTTAAATTTCTTGGAATTATGATCAGTGCCACTGAAAGAGCACTTAATCCAGCAAGAGTGGACCCTATTGTTCGATACCCAAAACCAGAAACCCCCAAACAGATGAGAGCCTTCTTGGGGTTAGTGAACTTTTGCCGTCAGTGGATTCCCAATGTTGTACTTTATACGAAGCATCTATCACCACTGGCGTCTGCAAATGCCGAACGACATTTTTCCCTCGATGAAAAACAGACTGAGGCCTTTATAGCCTTAAAAGATGCATTAGCCTCCGCCCCGGCCATTGGAAGACCACTGTATGACAGATCATTTCAGCTATATGTAACGATAATTCAAGACTGTGTATCAGCCGTACTGACGCAACAACATGGGGATGTTAAACGACCAGTAGCTTACTTCTCAGTTCGCCTGGATGCAGTAGCACGCGGCTACCCCCCTTGCACCCAGATTTTGCCTGGTATACATGCCGCTATCTCGGCTGCTGCAAACATAACTTTACATCAACCAGTAATCGTATTTACAACTCATTGTGTCGCCGCATTAATGAATGCAAGCCAAACGAAATATCTCACCCAGGCACGCCTGGGCCGCTATGAACTGACATTGTTGAATAATCCAAATTTGACCTTTCAGCATTGTTCTACAATAAATCCATCTGCCTTTTTGACGGAGCCACCTGAGCCTTGCACAGAGCCGCCCCACAATTGTGAGATGGCCAATGACTTATTAACTAAAACACAGGAAGGATTGTCTGATATCCCATTGGAAGGCAACATACCATCATGGTTTGTCGATGGCTCCTCTATGGTTATCCCTGAAACAGGACAGCGGGCTTCCGGCTATGCAGTAGTAAACGGGTCACAGATGATTTTGGAAGAAGGAAGGTTTCAGATTCCGTTATCAGCGCAACAGGCAGAATTATTTGCCCTAACTCGAGCCTGCATCTTAGCAACGGACAAACAAATTAACATCTATACAGATTCCCGATACGCCTTCGGCGTTGCTCATGACTTTGGCGCTCTCTGGCAACACAGAGGATTCCTGACCTCGGCAGGAACACCCATTAAGAATGCCCTTTTTGTGAGTAATTTGCTTACGGCGTTGATGCTACCAGATCAGCTGGCCATTATTAAATGTACTGCACACACTGGTGCAGGGGACCCTATAGCAAAAGGTAATGAATTTGCCGATAGTGTATCCAAGCAAGCAGCCTGTACATCCAAATGCGTGGTGACATCTGGTAAACAGATACTAGTAAATAGAACGGTCCTGCCAAACATGAAGGAGGTATGTACATTACAGAGGGACGCCTCTCATATATAATAATAACTATGGAAACAAGAGGGCTGTGCCATTGATTCAGCACACCCCGCTTGGACAAGTTGGTGTACACTACATTTTTACCCGTCTTACCCATGCTGGTAAGGAGGGAATGATAGGATAACAAAGGAAATGTGGTGGCAGACCTCTGAATGTAAAATTTGCCAACAAAGTAATCCAGGCAAATCAATTAAAATACCCTCAGGGGTGATGCCAATGCCATCACGATCGTTTGAATGCATACAGATTGATTTTATTGAAATGCCAAGGGCCCAGTGTTATAAATATTGCTTAGTGATTTTAGATTTATTTAGCAGGTGGAGTGAAGCTCTACCAACCACTAATAATACTGCTGAAACTATGGTAACATTGTTGTTAAGAGAAGTTATTCCCAGGTTTGGCCTACCTAATGTCATAAGTTCAGACAATGGTCTTCATTTTATTGCCACTATTAATATGGAAAAATGTGCACATTTTAATATTCGACAGCAATTTCACTGTGTACACCACCCACAGGCATCTGGGATGGTGGAAAGAGTCAATGGGGATTGCAAAACAAAATAACCCCGGAGGTAAATCCTTTTTCTGACAGGCAACTATGTTATTAAAAAAATTGGGGATGAAGGGAAATTTGATGGAGAAACGAGGAAAGAGCTAGGGAGACTGAAACGTCAAGGGGAGTCTGACTAATCATGATCTGGATCAATGTCCAATTAGGGTTAGGTAACCAGGATTTTGGTAAACAGAAGTCTTGTCAGAAAAAGGGAAAGTAAATTACAAAGAGATGTCTTTGAAGATGAAATATTATATACTGCTGGTAAAACAATGTTTTTTTATGTGGAATGTGTGAAATTCGAAGCAATGAGCAAAGTTGTGTGTCGCTTTAAGAAGTTTGTCCTTTAAAATGCAAATGCGACAGACAGTTTATGGTGTGCTCCGTTAAGAAACAGGCATGAATGGGGGGCGGAGCTATACTCGAATGATAAAATGTGTTGGTTGATTATAAATCTTTTGAACCAAGTTTAAAAAAGATTCATCCCGATAAAAGTGTTAAATGAGATTGGCAATGACAAAATTACAGAGAAAAAGAAAATGTATTATTGATTACTGATTCTGAGTGAGTTCTTTTGGGAAAGGTTGTTTTGATATGATAACAGAGGTTTTCTTTTAAAACGCAAATGAAGCAAGATTACTGTTTGCAAGCAAACAAAAAGATGTTGAAGCATGTGCTGTTTGAGGAAAATGAAGGTAGATGAAAAATTGTATTATGACTTACAAAAGGGGGTTTGAGGGAACTTACAATGAGGAATGAAAGGTGAGAAGATAAAGTAGATTGGGGAAGAGAACATATTTGGAGAATTGAATATTCAGGTGGAGAGAGCCTCTTCGGATATAATCGAATTAAAGAATAAATTCAAAGGGAAGTGTTAGGAAGGAACTGGAGATGCTGGCAGATCAAAGGAAGACAAAAGTGCTGGAGGAACTCAGCTGGGAACAAGATTGATACAGGAAAAGCTGCTGTGTCCACCCCCTGGAGAGTGGGGGGAAGCCACCTACAGGCCCTGGGCAATTAACTAATTATGTATGGTCGGCAATTAACCCATGTCTTGCCAGATCTACATTCCCAGGTTGGAGGAGTTTTTGCTGGAAACCAGTGACCAAGGCCATAAAAGCTATACGATGATGGTGCTGGGACAAGAAGAAATTGAGATTGTGTTGAAAAGAACAACCAAGTGTTGCTAACAACATGAACTGCTGTAAAGATTGAAGATCATCGTCGCTGGATACATTTGATTGACTGTGAACAGTTGTGGAAACAAGGACGATGGGCTATTGATGCTCCCTTTATTCTGGGGTGGCCCAGCCCACATGGACTGAACTTTCTTCAGAATGGCAAGCTTGCGGACTAACCCACATTTAAAGGATGGTACACACCTCCTTTTAAACAAGATTGAAGTCAAACATGACAAGCGCAGCAAAGATACCCTGACTACAGACAGTAAGAGGTCTGCAAAGGCCAGTTAAATCTACCTGTTTTTGCCACAACCAAGGCACTGGGGTATTTTAAGGAAACGGTATATTTTTGACAGGGCATTGTTATGTTGCAAATGCAGTGCCACACAAGAGAAGCATGAACCAGTTACACCAGCACACGGGGAATTCCAAGCGAAGCCGAATAAAGGCTGAGCAATTTTAATGATCCTTTTCCTGTCCTATGGTAGTATCTTAGTGTCACGTCCGGGGGAGGTTGGTGGCCATTTAAAATGTTTGGAGGGACTTGTGGAACGATTGTCCACTATGAATTGATTGTGTTACTAGTGTACTATTAATTTGTCTGATGAGATGCTTATGGTCTTTCGTATGTACTCAGCAAGGACTGTAGTTGTTATCAAAAATTTGATAAAAGGATGGAATGATGAAGCTGAATTTTAGTTAAAATATAAGAAGATATTAAATTGGCTTCTGGGCTAGCTTACAGCTTATATTTAGTCTCAAATTAGGCTTGCCTTAGGTTGCGGTGTGTGAGATAATAAATACCATAACATTGTCTCCCAAGTGACAAGCAGAGAGGAGCTAGATCTCTTTGAAGTAAGATGCCGTAAACAAAGTGGCCAATGTTATGGGGGAGGAGGCGAGAAAGGAAGAGAGAAACAGCTAGTCATATCTGTGAAGTAAGATGCCATAAACCAAATGGCCTATGTTTATGAGGGACAAATGACAGAGAGGAAGCAGCGAAAGAGCTAGGGTGATCTCTGTGAAGATAAAATGTCGTAAACCAAATGGCCAATGTTATCTTGTACTATGTAAACAAAAGGCCTTTGATGTGATGCATTCTGTGGAAACCTTTTCCTGTACCTCTGACCATGACTAATGTCTGTGAAATGTGCTAAGGGGACATAAAAACCCTATTTAAGGCAATGTAATTCTGTTCTTCAGTGTGGTGGACGGAGGACGGTCAAGTGTCTGTAATGGTCACTTGACTGGAGTTCTCCCTCCCTTCCATCGGCCGATAATAAGTAAAGTTGTGAACTGGTCTACCAAACAGTTTGTGTGGTGTCTGTTTATTAAGAAGCGAACTTGGTTTAGTAGTTAAGAAAAGTAGCTTTTTCAGAGTCAGTTATTAAAGATGGGATAGCAGCACATTTGGAAAGTGGTGAAATCATTGGACAAAGTCAGCATGAATTTATGAAAGGTAAATCATGTCTGACGAATCTTATAGAATTTTTTGAGGATGTAACTAGTAGAGTGGATAGAGGAGAACCAGTGGATGTGTTATATCTGGACTTTCAGAAGGCTTTTGACAAGGTCCCACAGAAGAGATTAGTATGCAAACCTAAAGCACACGGTATTGGGGGTTCAGTATTGATGTGAATAGAGAACTGGCTGGCAGACAGGAAGCAAAGAGTAGGAGTAAACAGGTCCTTTTCAGAATGGCAGGCAGTGACTAGTGGGGTACCGCAAGGCTCAGTGCTGGGACCCCAGCTATTTACAATATATATGAATGATTTGGACGAGGGAGTTGAATGCAACATCTCCATGTTTGCGGATGACACGAAGCTGGGGGACAGTGTTAGCTGTGAGGAGGATGCTAGGAGGCTGCACGGTGACTTGGATAAGCTGGGTGAGTGGCCAAATGCAAGGCAGATGCAGTATAATGTGGATAAATGTGAGGTTATCCACTTTGGTGGCAAAAACAGGAAAGGAGACTATTATCTGAATGGTGGCCAATTAGGAAAAGGGGAGATGCAACGAGACCTGGGTGTTATGGTACACCAGTCATTGAAAGTAGGCATGCAGGTGCAGCAGGCAGTGAAGAAAGCGAATGGTATGTTAGCATTTATAGCAAAATGAATTGAGTATAGGAGCAGGGAGGTTCTACTGCAGTTGTACAGGGTCTTGGTGAGACCACACCTGGAGTATTGCGTACAGTTTTAGTCTCCTGATCTGAGGAAAGACATTCTTGCCATAGAGGGAGTACAGAGAAGGTTCATCAGATTGATTCCTGGGATGTCAGGTCTTTCATATGAAGAAAGACTGGATACTCGGCTTGTACTCGCTAGAATTTAGAAGATTGAGGGAGGATCTTATAGAAAATTACAACATAGGACGACAGATGGCACAATGGGCTAAGTGTTCGGCTGGCAACCGGAAGGTAGCTGGTTCGAATCCCGCTTGGAGTGCATACTGTCGTTGTGTCCTTGGGCAAGACACTTCACCCACCTTTGCCTGTGTGTGTCCTTGCGCAAGACACTTCACCCACCTTTGCCTGTGTGTGTGGATGTAATTATGTGAAGCACTTTGGGGTCAATGCAAGTTGACTAAAAATGTGCTATATAAATAAAGAAATTTTAAATTTCTTAAGGGGTTGGACAGGCTAGATGCAGGAAGATTGTTCCCGATGTTGGGGAAGTCCAGAACAAGGGGTCACAGTTTAAGGATAAGGGGGAAATCTTTTTGGACCGAGATGAGAAAAACATTTTTCACACAGAGAGTGGTGAATCTCTGGAATTCTCTGCCACAGAATGTAGTTCAGGCCAGTTCATTGGCTATATTTAAGAGGGAGTTAGATGTGGCCCTTGTGGCTAAAGGGATCAGGGGGTATGGAGAGAAGGCAGGTACAGGATACTGAGTTGGATGATCAGCCATGATCATATTGAATGGCGGTGCAGGCTCGAAGGGCCGAATGGCCTCTACTCCTGCACCTATTTTTTGTTTCTGTGTAACTGAGCCTCAAGCTCATCTACTTTACTTGTTATACTAGCAAGGCTAACAGAAATGTTTTCACCATTCTCCATAACACCAGCGAGATAACAATCCAACGACATGAATGTTTTCTTTCATGAGATAAACAATCAGAAGAATGTTCACACAACCCTTCTTTTCCTCTGCTCTACTGATTGCAGTATACAAATAATAGATCAACAAGGTCAAAAAACAAGAGTCTGCCGAAAAATAGCTTCTTTCAAGCTAACCTTTCCTCTCTTGGAAGAACCTGTCAATCTTCACAGGCCTAATTGTGTGTTATGTTTATTTTACTGTTATGACTGCAGGTAACAACATCTGTTTGTTTGAACGACAATAAAAGCAATTTGTATTTATAGTCTGTGCAATGCTCTGTGAGATGAAGTATTGCAGAATCGCTGATTATGGTGGTATAAATATATCTGATTGAATATTTCCTCTGTGTGTGGGGA
>NW_022630139.1:87500-117595 GCF_010909765.2 Amblyraja radiata | reverse complement strand
GAGGGGGTGCGCGGCCCGTGGAGAGGGGGTGCGCGGCCCGGGGAGAGGGGGTGCGCGGCCCGGGGAGAGGGGGTGCGCGGCCTGGGGAGAGGGGGTGCGCGGCCTGGGGAGAGGGGGTGCGCGGCCTGGGGAGAGGGGGTGCGCGGCCTGGGGAGAGGGAGTGTGGGGCCCGGGGTAGCGGGGAGAGGGGGTGCGCGGCCCGGGGCAGCGGGAGAGGGGCATAGGATGGGGGGAGACAATGTAGTGTGGGGGCAGGCGAGGCGGGGGGTGGGGGGGGGGGTGGATAATGTGTGTGAAGTTGCGGGGAGGTTTACAATGTTTCTTATTTAATGTCCCTTGTCTAGTCCGAAATACAGTTCATCATTGGATCAGAAGAAATATAATTGTGTGTATTATATGATTATATACATTTATATCAATTCATGTATGTGTGTTTATAAACATTTTATTCTTTAACAAGAATTAACAGAATTATGAAGTAACAGAATTATGAATCTAACCCTATATCCCCCGCAATGTCAATTACCCTGCGAGTCGGGTCGGTTCCGGTTCCTACAAAATCAACTCAAACACTGCTTGTGAGCCATTTAAAAAGAAACTAGACCAAGTGCTGTACAGTCCTGCTATATCTACTGACGGTGATACCACATGTGGAGAAATATGCAGAGACTGGACCAAGAGTCATAGTCACATGGCAGAGAAACAAACCCAGCAACTATCTGTGTCCATGCGACCCAATTACAGAATCACATTTACTAGCAATTGATCCACAGAATATTATGTCCAGGCTCTCTCTATTTTAAAGAACACTAGACCGTTGGGTCTGCTCCCCCAATGGTGTGATCCCCCAACTAAATATTCCACCATGCACCCGTCTCCTCCAACGGAACTGAACCCGTTCCCAAATGTAAGATTCCAGCACTCCCCTGCCTCCCTCAGCAGTGGATTGAAAAAAAACTCAAATTGCACTTCCCCTGCCTGCTGCAGCAGTTTCAATTGCAAGACCAATTGTCCCTCCCCCTCCTGTTGAAGCACTTGCTGTGATATCCCATTGAGGTGAAAAGTTCAGAGTGTTCCTGTCTTGCAACTTTGTTTTGAAGTGTGTTGGAAGCTGATAGGAAGGAGCAGCGAATCAATAGGCAGAAAGGCAGGCGGACGCCAGGCGGCAGGCGCCAGCCACACTGTTTTAATATATAATAGATAGATTATTTAAAAAACATTATAAAAGATAATTACCAGTCAAATTTTATTCTTGACGACTTCCGGTGGCGACATGTTTTATTAGCAGTCGCAAATTTTCTAGCTCCGCTGAAAAAATCGCGATTTTTCGCGTTAAAATCGGGTCTGGAGGTCGGGACCGTTTTAAAAAACTTACTGGAGCCTCATGTCGCGGTGCTGATGACGTGAATTTAACGGAGGGAAAGGCATTTTAAATGAAAAGTGCGTCTCCAGGTCAGAGCCCACAGAGGAAAGTCACAAAACTCCTGCTGAAGATTCAGGAACACCAAGAAACTGCAAAACTGACCTCTGGAGTGGTCTCTGGAATGGCTACACGATCTAAGACTGAGATGACCACAAAAGAGAAAACCGAAATGGAGGAGTTAAAGAACTCAGTAAGAGATTTGAAAAATGATTTGAAAGCTGGAAACTTAAATTTGATGGAAAACATGCAATCCATTAATGCCGGTAATGAAAAAATACTTGCGGGCATTGGTGCTCTGCAAAAAAGAGTTGATGATGTGCAAGAAGAATTAACGGGAAAAAATAATAAGGTGGCAGAAGAGACCACAAAGATGTTTGAGGCTGTGCATGAAACTGTTTCTGCAAATGTAACTGCAGTGAAAGATATGGAAGCTGTTATGGAAGAGATGACCGGTGAGATGCAGACGATGAAGTTAGAAATAGACAGCCTCAAGAGCCAACTTACAAAAGTTTCTGATAAATATGTTGACCTAGAAGCTCGCTCAAGACGTCAAAATATACGAATACGTGGAGTAAAAGAGGGAGCTGAGGAGGGCAATGCTCGTGAGTACACTGCCAACCTAATCAAACACGTACTCAATCTACCTGAGGCACCTGTAATTGCAGTAGCACATCGACTACCCAGATTTAAACCAAGATCTCAAGGAGAACATGCCTACCCACGACAGATCATAATCAAACTTCGGGATATCCCAACAATGGAAGCGCTGATGAAAAAAATCAAATACGGAGAAAAGATGATGTACAAAATGATTCTATTAAACTCCTACGGGACTACCCTTATGAGATTGTGCTAAAGAGAAGAAAGTTCTCACAGACCAGAGAAGCTCTTTACGATGTCAAGGGTGTCATATGTGGAGTGTATTATCCGGCCAGGATGCGTATTACTTTCATGGGAATGTCAAAAACATTCATTAACTCGGTAGAATCTCTTAAATACGCTCAAGAAATCGTGGCCAAGGCAGCAACAATTGAAGATTGATCACCAAGACGTCATGAACAAATTAATTTGCTTATTCCCCCAACAAGAATATCATAAGAAAAGTGAAATAAGTGAACAACACCAATCTTTAAAAATTATTACACGCAACAGATTTTCCACGAGACGTGTCTAGACATTATTATCTCCCCTTGAACATTGCGGAATCTAACTCAAGGACACTCTGTGCTCAAACGAGGAAAGACTGATAACATGGGAGTGACGATCTGCTGAGCTGAGAGCGAAAAACATCACATGGCTTATATAGTTTTACAAAATATTGAGAATTAATAATAATTAATAATTAACAATACTAATATAGAAATAGCAATTGAAACTGATAAAAACGTGTTGCCTGCTTTATAACGCAGCCAACAGTAATCACATATGTTCCGCAGCTCGACTGGGGAGGGGAGGAGACTCAGGCACCTGGCACAATTCCAGGAGCCTGACTCCGGTTAACCCTTTCAGCGAACAGCTCACTTTTAACAATACTAAAACCAATTACAAATAATTAAGAGATAAAGAGTGAGGAATATATGTAACTGAATACATGGTTAGATTTAATAAGTCGGAATGAAACATATATATATATACTGCAACTGGGTGAAATAGAACTGATTTGGAAACGGTACCGACCCCCTAGGTTTTGGGTAATAAAGGCAGCGGGGCTAACCTCATAACATCTACGCCGGAAGCGATATCGATGTCGTACCCCACAGACGAGTGGGCCACTCACTACGGTGTCGGAAACTCAGACACCGTAAATTTATTTGATATACTTTTTTTTAAATCACAATATGTCACATCTATGTGGGTTTTTTTCAAGGACAATCGCGGAGGGGAACTACCAAGGAAATCTATAATATAAATGCCCCCAAAATAACCAGAGTCCTGAGGTATGAATGCACCATAATAAATAAGGTCATCAAAATTGGTAAAAATGTATGACGACAATCAAAAGAAAATGGGAGGAATCACACTATGTAGTTGGAATATAAGGGGTATTAATGAACCTATTAAAAGGGGCAAGATACTAGCTCAGTTGAAATCATACAACACAGACATTTCGTTTCTACAGGAAACGCATCTTAAACATCAAGATCAGACGAAACTGAGGGCGAACTGGATAGGCCAAACATTTCACTCTTCATTCACTTCCAAATCTAGAGATACTGCAATCATTATTCGTAAAGGAATTCCATTTAAATCAAAGAATACTATTTCAGATAAGGAAGGGAGATACCTTATAGTAGCAGGAGAGATCAATAATATGCCAATTACGCTGGTAAACATATATGCGCCCAATTTTGATAACCCTCAATTTTTTAATAAATTCTGAATATAATTGCAGAATTTAATTATCAAAATGTTATAATTGGAGGAGACTTTAACTGTGTTTTAGACCCTTATCTAGATAAATCGAAGCAAAAACAAAAAGGTAATATGAAATCTAAAACCAGTGAACTTTTACATACATATATAGAAAACACAAATATATTAGATGTGTGGAGGATTGCAAACCCGACGGGAAGGGATTATTTGTTTTATTCAACGGTGCATAAAACATACTCACGAATAGACTATTTTCTTGTGGATACAAAATTAATTCCGCACACTATGAACCCTAAATACCACACTAATGCGATCTCAGACCACTCTCCGTTAACTTTTGTTTTAAAACTAGAAGGAATGTCTATGAATAAATCGTTCTGGAGGTTTAACTCGCAAATTTTAAAAGACCCACAAGGGAGTATATATCTAAAAAAACAGATGGACCTATTTTTTGAGATAAATGATACACCAGATATATCCCCCACGCTATTATGGGAATCCTTCAAAGCATTTATTAGAGGAGTCATTATTTCATTTCAAGCTTATCAAAATAAAAAGAATAAGAATGAACAAAGACATTTAGAAGAACAAATAAAACAATTAGATATAGATAATGCTAAAGATCCAACTATGGATAAACATAATAAATCCTACTATTGAAATTCAAGCTAAATAAATTACTGTCAGAGAAAGTTATAACATTATTTCAAATCACAAAACAAGAACACTTCGAATTCGGGGACAAACCCCACAAACTTCTAGCACGCCAACTGAAAAAACGGGAAAAAGAGAATGCAATATTAAAGATTAAATCAGACAGAGGGGAATTATTAACATTACCCAAGGATATCAATAAAAGATTTGCTCAATTTTACCAGAATCTATACATATCTAAAACGTTAATAGACAATAATACAATTTCAGAATTTCTAGATAACTGTAACCTACCACAATTAGAACTGAGGGAACAAGAGGAACTGGGAGCACAAATTACTTCTAAGGAGATAGAAGACACAATAAAAACACTAAAGAATGGAAAAACACCAGGACCAGACGGATTCAGTAATGAATTTTATAAATCTTTTTATGACATAGTTACTCCACGATTACAGAAAATGTATACATATGCTTTTAAAGAGCAAAGCTTACCTGAAACACTAGCAGAATCAACGATCATATTAATACTTAAAACAGATAAAAATATAGAAGAACCAGGATCATATAGAGCTATTGCTTTGTTAAATACGGATCAAAAAATAATAGCGAAAACACTAGCCAGTAGACTAAGCAGGTATGTTAGTAGACTAATAAATGAGGATCAAACAGGATTTATACCTAAGAGACATTCATTCAATAACTTGAGACGTTTGCTTAACATAATGCACTCACGTAAATCTCATGACCAAGAGTTATCTATCATCTCACTGGACGCAGAAAAAGCGTTTGATCAAGTAGTATGGGATTATATGATTAAAGTATTGCAAAAATTCCAATTGGGAGAGAACTTTATTGCATGGATAAAACTATTATATAACAAACCTACGGCTAGAATACTAACTAATAATATATTATCCTCGAAATTTGAACTATCAAGGGGCAATAGACAAGGTTGTTCATTATCTCCGCTGTTATTTGCTTTGGTAATTGAACCCCTTGCTGAAAAAATAAGAACACACCTGGATATTTACGGTTATAATACAAAATATTCAAATAACAAAATATCCCTATATGCCGATGATGTACTACTGTACATCACAAAACCACAAATTAGTATACCGAATATATTAAATTTAATTGAGGACTTTGGATCCTTTTCAGGATATAGAATAAATTGGAACAAAAGTGAAATTATGTCGATAAAACCAAAAGACTCAACACACCTCAGTAAATTCCCCTTTAAAATAGCTACAGAAAAATTCAAATATTTGGGAATTGAAATTACTAGAAATTACCAGGATATGTTTAAAGCCAATTATAATCCCTTACTTAAGAAATTAAATAATTTGATTAAATTCTGGAAAACACTTCCGATGTCCTTAATAGGCAGAATAAACGCTATAAAAATGATTTTCTTACCACAAATTCTATACCTATTTCAATCAATACCTATATATCTCCCAAAAATGTTTTTCAAAAAATTGGACTCAGACATTACAAATTTCATATGGGATTATAAACCCCATAGAATACAAAGAACACACCTTAATAAACGAAAAGAGTGGGGGGGGGGGGGGGTCTGGCGCTCCCTAACTTTATGTATTATAATTGGGCAGTAAATATTAAAAATATGATTCACCTGCTGGACAATTCTGCCCAGCAGGCGGACTGGATTGTAATGGAAAAAGGGGACTGCTCCCCGAGTAATATAGGAGCGATTATCCTCTCACCAATAAATTTGAATAATAAAAATTATAATAAAAACCCAATTATACATAGCACAATTAGAACATGGAAACAAATAAAACAGAATCTAAAATTAAGAAACCTATCTCTCTCAATACCAATAGTCAATAACCCATCGTTTAAACCATCAATCATAGACAAATCATTTATACAATGGGAAAGAATGGGAATCAAAACGCTCGAAGATCTGTATGAAATGGGAAAATTACTATCATTTCAACAACTACAACTGAAATATAATTTGAAAAATAACCAATATTTTAAATATCTTCAAATTCATGATTATCTGAAAAAATACACAAAAGACTATCATAATATGTCTTCCGACTTACTGGATGAAGCAATGAAGACAAAGGCGGAATCAGCTAATCTAATATCGTACTTATATAATATCATTTTAAACATAGAAATACCCACAACAGATGGAATTAGAAGAGACTGGGAACAAGAATTAGCTATAAAAATTTCAAAAGAGAGCTGGGATAATCATTTACTACAGGTGCATAAATGCTCGATCAATGTACGACATACGCTTATCCAATTCAAAACATTACATAGACTATATTATTCAAAAACTAAATTAAATAAAATCTTTCCTAATGTTTCACCAATCTGTGATAAATGTCTGTGTCAAGAAGCTACCATAGCGCATTCTTTTGTTTTTTGTACAAAAATCCAAAAAATTCTGGCATGGAATATTTGATATTTTTTCAAAATTAATTAAAATAAAACTGGTACCAAAATCAGAATGGATCATTTTTGGGATATCGGAAGGTATCCCTGAATTAAACGTGTATCAGAAGAATTTACTCAATTACGGGCTAATAATGGGAAAAGAAGCTCATACTTAAATTCTGGAAAAATGCGCCTACACCAACAATAAAAATGTGGATATCAAATATGTTTGAAACATTACATCTGGAAGAGATGAGATTCCTCTTAGCAGGTAAAGCAAACCAATTCCAAAAGACGTGGTCTACGTTTATGGACCTATTACAAGCATGAGGTGCAATAGTAATTTTAAAAATAAATAAATAAATAAATAAATGGTATCAGGACCTGGCAATGGGAGGTAAAACAACAAAAACAGACTTGGTTGGTAGTCTTTCTGCGGAGTTCAATGTTATAATAGAGCGATTGTCCTTACTTTCTTTTTCTTTCTTTTCTAGGGTCTACTTTCTTACTTCACTTCCTTCTCTAACTTCTTTTCTAAGGGGCTTTCTTTTCCCAACACTCTCTTGCACTTCACGACTCTTGCGCACCTTCTTTACTTTCCTTACTTCTATCCTTTTCTTAAAGCTCAAAAAAAATGAAGCGGTACAAAAAATGTATTAAGATATATGTGTTGTGTATTATTGTAATTTACCGTACTTCTAATAAAAATAATAAAAAAAAAAATTTTAAAAAAAGAGTGAGGTACAGGTCCACCACCAATTTGACAAACCATTGACAAACAAAGGTCACGGCTTAAGGGCCAAGATACCAGCCCACAAATTCAGCCATGGAAGACAGCTGTGGGGACGGGCCATAGTTCCAGCTCCTAGCCGCAGGCAACAAATTCGACCCACTGATCGGCGCAGAGGTCCGCTAGAGATCGAGACCGGCCGCTTCACCGGCCTAGGCGCCACATTCGGGGAGGGATTTTGACCGGATTAAAGGGCGGGGGTGGGGGGAGAGGGGTGCAGAACACCATTTGCTGGAAAATCATTGGTGGACCTGTATGTTGCTTTTAAACTGCATTCCACTTGACTTTAAGCTTCCAACGACCTTGAGCTTCTTACATCCGTCTTTTTCACCATAAAATCGGCTTGCATTATCTCAATGACATTGTCCACCTCCTCTCATATTCAGCCCATCTGTTCATGAAACCCTCGTCAAGAACTTTATGTTCCCCAGACTTTATTGATAAGGTCAGGCATGTGGTCACACACCAGAATCTCTCCAGTCAGCCCAGCATCTGCCGAGCTGTCTGACTCTTTTCTTCTCTGTCCTGACGCAGCCAAAGAATGAGCAGCATTGGCTTCCCTTCCTCCACCCACAGTGATACCAGCAGTGACACAAGAAAATGCAGCTGCAGGAATCTTCAGCAAGAAAACAAAAGGTTGGAGGAATTCAACGGGACAGGCAGCATCTGTGGGGGTAAGGACAGACAATGTTTTGGGTCGAGAGGCTTCTACAGACCGATGGAAACTGGAAATGAGAGGGGCAAAGCCTGGTTAGCGATAGGTGGATATAGACAAGGGAGTTGATTGGCAGATGGGTGGAGCAAGTGACAAAGGTTTGTAAGAGGTGAAAAGGAGACAAAAGCGTTTCAGACAAGAAAAGGAATGAAATGTGAAGGAGTGAAATGTAAAGCCGGGTGGAGAGATATGGATGCAAGGGAACAGGAAGGAAGGGAAAGTGGGAGGATAAGAAGGAAAAGCCGGAGGGTGGCACAGTGGCACAGGGGTAGAGTTGCTGGTTACAGCACTAGAGACCAGGGATCGATCCTGACTACAGGTGCAACACATTTCACTAACCTGCCTTAATAGCTATCCGACCAAAGTGGATGACTTCACATTTCAACACACAATACAGCAATACATTTGCCAGTCCTCCAGTTGTCTGTAGCACATTCAGCTTCACAACGTACTTTCCCACATCAGTGACTTGTAGAGTTTACACATCCCCATGGTATCCACTGGCTACACTCTGCAAACAACTGTTTACTTCTACTGCTTTCAGTTAACTATTATTCTCGGTCCAATACATACTGTAAATCTCTAATAATATGAAGCATAACCTTTTACCCAGAACATTATAGCATTCTGTGTGGTGGCCATTTAGCTTGTTTTGTCTGTTATTGATGATGGCATGTGTCTTTAACTTTTAGACTGCCCGTTATATTGTGGGTGGGATTTATGACGTATTTTTGGGCGTGTTTCGAGCTAAGTTTCTTGCACAGAAGCTTAGTTGTTAGTTTAGTTTCAGACCAGCATGGAGAAGGTTTACCCTTTGACCATGCGAAGTGTAACAGAGACACAAGGATTTTTCTAATGTTTAAAGCGATAAGTTGGAGTTCAATGAAGATTATAGTAACGAGTCGGAAGAAGTTTGGATATGCCTTATTGTTTTTCATCAACAATAAATAATTTATAAATCAAAAGACTGTGTTTTGCAAACTTATCTGTGAAGAAGCTCTGAAGGTCTGACGGTGAGCTCGCATGCGTATAAAGACATTCCCCTAAACCATGCAGTCCATTTAGCGGCTAGAGGGAGTAATCGCTTGAACGATATAAAAACCTGCCGCTACATTCTGTAAGAAAGTTTACATCATACTCTTACATTCTCTCTTAACAAATGTTCACTTTACAAGTCTTGAAACACAGTTTCTAGCACCACTGATGTTAAGCTAAATGGTTTATTGATTACTGTTGGTTTTGGTATTGGGGTTTATTATGGTTACATGCACTGAGATACAGTGAAAAAGCTTTACTTGTGTGCTATCCAGTCTAATAATACCATACTGGACAATCAAGTCCTATACAAATACAACAAGAGAAAAAATACCAGAATGAAGAATATACTGTTGCAGCCTTATAGCGTTACAGTTGCAGAGAAGAAGTCTAAATTCTGCAGTCAGGTAGATTGGAAGATTGAGACTACACCCTAATGGGAGTCCTGTCTGTAGTTACTTAAAAGCAAGGAAGAAGCTATTCCTGAATCTGGTGGTATGTGCCTTCAAGTTTTTGTATCTACAAACCCCAGGGAAGGGAAGAGGGGATGAAAAAGGATGAAAAATGTCCTTGATTATGTTGGCTGCATTTCCAAGGCTATGTGAAGTATAGGTGGAGTCAATGGTGGGGAATTGGTTTGTGCGATGGACTGGGCTACATCCACAACTCTGTAAGTTCTTGTATCTTTCACTAAAACTGTTGCCAAACCAACTTGTGATGCATCCTGATAGAATGCTCTCTATCTTGCATCTGTAAAAGTTGTTAGAAATCATAAGTTTATAAGTTATAGGAGAAGAATTAGGCCATTCAGCCCATCAAGTTTACTCCGCCATTCAATCATGGCTGATCTATCTTTCCCACTCAACCCCATTCTCCTGCCTTTTCCCCATAACCCGTGACACCCATACTAATCATGAATCAGTCAATCTGTGCCTTAAGAATACCCAATGACTTGGCCTCAACAGCCGTTTGTGGCAATGCATTTCACAGATTCACCACCCTCTGACTAAAGAAATTCCTCCGCATCTCCTTTCTAAAGGTTCGTCATTTTATTCTGAGGCTACAGCCCCTTGTCCTAGACTCTTCTACTAGGTGGAAGATTGATGTCTTGAAACCACATTACAAGGCTCTCCATCCCTCCTCCTCCTCCTTGCTTTAGTGAGAGCATCATTCGCTACCTCCCATGAATCATTTATAAAATCACTCATTAAACAAGGATCATTCTAAAATCTTTGGATACTTGGCAGATAAATACCAAAGTAACTTCCATTTGTGCATCATTTTTGAAATCATAAGGCATAGATAATTAGGTGAGGGTGTTTATAATATGTTAGTCCCATTAATACCTCCAGTACTAATTGTTTGTTTTCTAACAAATTATTTAAGTTCTTAATTCTCATTAGATCCTGGTGTTTGTGCCCTTATTAAAATGGCTTGGTGTCTTTTACCATAAAGATAATAATAGTTTGCTCAATATCTTTATCAATTCCTCTTATCTCAACCCTCAAGGGACTACCTTTACTTATGTTTAATTTGAATTTAACTACAGAGGTTTTATTAATCTATGTTGTACAGACAGATTTGGCATTCACTAAACACAAGAGAAAAAAGTAAGGATTATTCATTCGATTGTAAGTCTTTTTAATGATGTATTATATATCTTGCTTATTACCAAACAATCTCTATTTCATTGAAAACAACATTTAAACATATATACACATTTCTTGCAGATTCTAATAATTGGAGATGTTCTTTGAAAAAGTATTTTCTTTATGTCTCCTTCACTTTATATCACTCTAATAATCCCATAATCCTTCCTCTTACTCAGTTTGTTTTCTCTCCTAGATTGTGAAGTAAAAGGTATAATATATGCTTATTATTTATATTGTGGGTGTATTAATATGAATTTAGGAATCTGCTTTGCTGAATAGACATGCTACAAGTACAAATGGTTCTGCTGTAACACGTGTCTTCACAACACGTTGAATACAATGAGAATTAGGGTAACACAATTAGCATTAATTGGGCCAAACTGGTTATAACAGGATTTCGATGGGAAACTAGGGAACCATTTAAAAGTTATTCTCAAAGTTGACAGACAGAAAAAAGCTGCCCTTGATTTAAACAGTACAAAGGGAAAAACATCTGTTTCCATGTAACCTCCCTGCAGTAAGTTAATGCCATTGTCACATAAGCACATACAGTAGCTGCTCCTTTAACCATGGGTAGCCATTGAATTTGACAATCACTTTGGTTGACACTTATGCAAAGAAACACTATTAAACACCACAGGCCTTTAGCATTTTTAGCTGCAGTAACAAAGATTAATTTATTACTATTGAAAAGACATTATGTTCCTCCAATTCTATCCTCGTCATAAGTGATAGGAGCAGAATTAGGCCATTTGGTCCAACAAATCTACTTCACCACTCATTCATGGCTGATCTATCTCTCCCTCTCAACCAAATTCTCCTGCTTTCTCCCCATGACCTTTGACCCTTACTAATCAAGAATCTCCAAATGTTCACCTTAAAAATACCCTCCACTGCCATCTGTGGTACACTCTCTTGCACCCTCAGTTTTAATTGTTGCATAATTGGTGGTTTTGCTCTAGATGCATAGGCCTTTAGATCTGAAATTCTCTTCCTTAAATTCCCAATTTCTCTACTGCATTGATCTCACTTAAGCTGCTCCTTAAAACTGCCTATGTTTTGGGGTAAGTTCTTCTGCAAGAATCACATTGTCAAATATCACTCAACAATGTACTTAAACCTGTTATACTGCTACTGCAAGGAGGACATTTATTTTTCCGTTGCGGGACGTATGGCAATAAGGCTCTCTGGACTCTTGAATAAGGGGCACCTTGGAACATCCTGCTGTGCTAAAAGCTCAAAGTACAAATTATCTTTGTTGAATAATACCATCCAGTTTGTTCCTTCCTTTCAAAATGGGCACATCCCGAGATGTACATTCATGGCTGTAAGTACCTCATATATGTCAACCTGCTGCACAGTTGTTGGTTCAAATGTTTGCCCATGTATCGCAATAAAGTTGATTTGCATATTCTATTTATAATAACATAATTGCTGCAATATCCCCCCTGTGCATGAAGCCTTGCCAATGCAATCGGTCATTGATTTAAATCAGACCTCAGCAGATGTTACATGGATACTTTCCCAACATTATTTATTTATTTATTTATTTATTTATTCCGAACAAGTAAAGACATTAACGACATTAATATTAACAAAATCGAAATGATCAAACAATTGGACATTACAATCAATATTTACAAAGCAATGAGAAGAACAAAATCAAAGTTCCAATGTCCAACTCTGTGTCTGTACAAGCTCGAAAAGGAGTGAGAAGAAAAATAACTTATTAAATCTCACCCCTTTTCCCCAACACTTCTACCATATTTAAAAATCAATTCATTACTAATAATAATACTACCCTAGGCAATTTCCCGTAATACCTACAGACATATATATACATACAACTATTATGTACATACAAACTTCATAACTGAAGTACCCAAACATAAGTAAACAATAGTAAAGCAATAGATAAACACTAACCCCCACTTGTCAACCATCCCCTCCATCCCTGTACCCCTTGAGAATTATTTTTTTATATATCATTTTAAAATGATTCATGTTTGTGCATTGCTTCAATTCCCCGTTCAATTTATTCCACACTCCTACTCCACAAACCGAAATACAAAAGGTTTTTCTAGTCGTACGGACTTTTTGTTTCTTAAAGTTAAATATTCCTCTTAAATTGTAACCCCCCACACGCTCGTTAAATAATTTTTGAATGTTTCCAGGTAAATTTTTATTTTTGGCCCTAAACATTATCTGAGCTGTTTTGAATGTAACCAAATCTTCTAATTTTAATAATTTTGACTCTAAAAATAATGGATTCGTATGACCCAGATACTTAGCATTATGGATAATACGAATTGCTCTTTTTTGCATCATGGTTAATGAGTGTATCGAATTTTTATAGTTATTACCCCAGACTTCTGCACAATAATTTAAGTAGGGTAAAATCAATGAACAATAAAGAATACGGAGTGATTTGTAATCCAGAGCTTGCTTGGCTTTGTATAATACAGAGATACTTTTTGACAATTTAATTTTACATGTTTAATATGTGATTTCCAGCTTATTTTATCGTCAATTATAACCCCAAGAAATTTATTTTCATGCACTCTTTCAACTTCCACCCCATTTATCTTTATACTTACTAGTGTATTTATTCTACAATTACCAAATAACATTATTTTAGTTTTACTCAGATTTAATGATAATAACATAATTGCTGCAATATCCCCCCTGTGCATGAAGCCTTGCCAATGCAATCGGTCATTGATTTAAATCAGACCTCAGCAGATGTTACATGGATACTTTCCCAACATTGCACATGGAATGACATAACATTAATTGCTATAAGAAATTAACACTACAGTCAAGGCTGATCCAGAAATGGCAGATGCATCCCACAAGTTTCAACAATTATAGCTATTTATTTCTAATCGGAGGAGTAGGTTGGAACAGAGGCAGTCAAAATAACCTGAGGAAAATCATTTTCAAAAATGCAGATCGACTAATTTTACACTTGATGTGGCAAATTATTTGGAAACACCTATATCTGGCTGGATTTGTCATGCACTAGTGAAGTGTTTATCATTGCAGAGTCAACAGCAGGAATGGATATTACCGCTATATAATTGAGGGTATAAAGAATCTATGCACAGCCACGTCACAGTAGCAGGTATATTATCTGATGATCTGTGCTTATTAGTATCCCTATCTGGCACAAAGAAAATGTTTTGTACACTCCAAATTTTAAGGAAATCTGTTAATAATTTAAAGCATCTCGTGGGCATAGGGCTAAAAAAAATGAGAATTGTTATCATGCCCTTACTGAATGCCAGTGGTAGGGGATGATATCGCTCTATTCTCTCAGACAACAAGAGCAAATGAACAAAAATTACATATTATTTATATCATATAAAATAATGATCAGGGAACTAATTTCACATCCATTTTAATTTTCTAAAGATTTTCTATGTACCATTATGCCTTAAAGTGTTAAAAATAAAACCTGATTCATTTTCGAGAACGAACACTTCTCTATCTTCTGGCTGCTTTTAAAGCTTCATGATAAAACAAAATGTATTTAGCTGTAACATTCCCTTCATGTGTGGACCTCAAGGTTATTGTTTCTCGTGAGCCTCGCATGGGGCATCTAAATATCGCTTTATTGCAGCAGTTCACCTTGCACTGTGACTTGTAACCACAGCATGGCACTAGTCCAGCTACAGCATTAAGTATTCCTGCTCAGTAGTGTGTTCCCTGTCTTATTGAAGCCCCAGTGCCCCTGGAATATCACTGCGACAAACATGTTCTGCAGTGAATTGATGACAGCTTTGATAAACGAGGACTTGGAACTGCATTACATGCTGCAGTGCTTCTCTTCAATCGGCATTCATTTCATATGTGCTTTTATTTCGAGAGCTCTCCAGTTATTGACACACACTTATTTGCTCCAGATTTCATGTTACAAATAAATTGACCAGGTTTCACCGATGTGCGGGCAGCAGTGTGATCCAACTTGTCATAATCCTGGAAGTTAGTACTGAATGGTGATTTATAATTCAAAGTGTCAAATTATGAGAAATATTGCCTCCTGCATTTCACACTGGTTTATGGGAATTATGAAGCCTAACATCCAGATAACTTGTTATTGGCCAGCAGATGGGAGCAAAAGCTGCTTCCATTAATTTTTCAAACCAATGAAGCAATGCTTGAATTTCTAAACTCAATTTAGCTCTCCCGTGCTTTCCCATCACGTCCTAGTTAATCTATATAAAAACAGTGTGAAATTCATTGGAATTCGTTCAATTCAATGGAAATGTCAAAGACTAGAGGGCATAGCTAAAAGGTAAGAGGAGCAACGTTTAGGGGAGATGAGCTGGGGCAATGTTTCTTTACATGGAGAGCAGTGAGTGTGTGGGACGTGCTACCAGGATGATGGAGGCAGATACGATATAAAGAGGCTTTTGTGTAAGCACGTGGATATTCATGGACCGGAGGGATCTGGGTCAGGTGCAGGCAGAGATTAGTTTATCTTGGCATCTTGTTCGGAACAGGACATCGTGGGCTGAAGGGCCTGTCCCTACGCTGTACTATTTTTATGTTCTATGTTCAATGTTCATTTCCCAACTTTATTCCACATTGATCTTAGACTGAGATGCAAACTTTGCTACGATCATTGAAGGTCAGGAACTTTAGACGATAATCACTGCTAAAGGTTTTAACAGTTAATATTGCAGCAGGAATTACTAAGAGCTTACATCAACATACCTTAAGGCTTTGCATCCACTGTGTTATTGAAAGCCATTTCCCACCACAATACAGAGGCAGGGTTGAAATTGTCACTAGCATTGTATGCAGTAAGGAGGACTATGGGGACGGGAAGGAAAGGATGGAAGGAAGACTGGATTTGAGAATACATACCACAATTTATTTGAATTCCAAGAATGTACTGATGGCGCGTGTCTTCTGATGAACGTCTGCACCAAAAAGGCAAGAGTAGAGCTGGGCAAACTAGCACAGGAAGGCATAGAGGCACAATATACAGCTCCTGCTGCTCTGTGGTAATGTAGACAATTGATACACGCAGCCTATATGATGCAAGCTCATTTCAAGGTTGCCAGAGATGATCGACATGATATAGGAATATAAGGAATAGGAGCAGGAATACACCATTGGATTCTCAGCAATAATTTCCTGAATTATTAAACTTATTATTAATTATTTTCTGATTTGAATAAGTTCAATGGCTGAGTGTTGACAACCTTCCAAGACAGAGAAGACATTTCTCCTCAGCTCAATCCTAAATATCTTACTTCATATTCTGAGACTGTAGCTGTTCCTTTTATGTTTCTCAGCCAGGTATAATGCTCACGAGTCTTGCAAGAATTTTGTATGTCCCAGTCAAATCACCTCTCATCCTTCTAAGCACGCCAAGTTTACACAATCACCTCTCATCTAACAAGCCTGCGCTTCCTGGAGCCAGTCAAGTGAATCTTCACTACATCAGTGTTTCAGCAACTTTATCATTGGATAGGTAAAGAAGACCAATATTGAACACAATCCTCAAGGATGCAGCCTCATCAAGACCCTATACAGTACGGTAGTCAAATCCTCTCATTAAAAAAACCCAGACCATTTGCCTCATGTGCACGTTAGCTTTCAATTACTGGAGTACAAACATTCAGAAATCTTCTTCAACTAATAACAAGGAACTGCTGATGCTGGCTTACAAAAAAGGACACAAAGTGCTGGAGTAAGTCACTGAATCAAAAATCATCCCAGTAGAACATGGCTTGGTGACATTTCGGGTGGGGACCCTTCTTCAGAAGGTCTACTTGACACTCTGCTTTTCTCCATCGTACACCAAAGTGGATAGGTTCATTATTTTTTCCATATAAAATCTATCTTACCCACTTACGCAGCTTGCAATATCCTCTTAAAGCTTCTCCAGTTCTGCAGTGCAATAATGATCAAATCTGCAGTTTGCCTTGTCATGCCCCTTATAAATTTTGAAAGCATAATCATTGTTTCATGAAAATGTAGTTTAGTTTAGTTAAGAGATACAGCACGGAAACCAGTCCATCAAGTTCACACCGACCATTGAAGACTCGTTTAAACTATTTGTTATCCCGTTTTCTCACCCACTCCCTACTTTCTAAGTGCAATTTACTGTGGTCAATAAACCTACAAACTGCACATCTTTGGGGTCACAGGGAGAACCTGCAAACTCCACACTGACATCACCAGAGGTCGGGATCAAACCCTGGTCTCTGGCAGTGTGAGGCAACAGCTCTACCAACTACGCTACTGTGCCACTGATCCCACAACTCTCTGAATAGTTGGAGTCTCTACATTGGGTATGTCCATTTGTATCAGGCATTTAAAGGGATCCTACATGTATCTGTTGGAGACTTAGTGTTCATCTTTAGCTTATTGTTCCCTTCCACCACCTCTCTTCCCTGTATACCTGTGATGGATTACCCTTTCTAAGATTAACATGGACACCAGTGGGGCATTTCAAAAACTCACATCACAAAACATTGGTCATAAGAGGACAATGGTGCTTCCAATAGGGTTAAATGAGCTTCACGTTAAATATCAGCTCATATTGCACACTGCTCAACCTTCCCATATAAAAATCCCCTGGTTGGAAATACTGCTAATGAGGAGGTCCAGATATGGAGTCAAAAGTATGCAGAGGGGTAGATCAACAAGAACAATCAGTTTTACTAAGAGTTACAAAGCACTATGGATGAGTAAAGGTTCCTTGTCCACTTATCACGCCAAATCACATCAATATGCTGAATGTATGTACCTTGTAGCTTCATGCAGACCAGAGAACAGGACATTACTTATAGATTTAAAAGCCTTAAAGCAATAGTATCATTCGCGTCCATAAGTCATAGGAAAAAAATTGGGCAATTCGGCCCATCAAGTCTACTCCGTCATTCAATCATGGTTGATCTATCTTTCACTCTCAACCCCATTCTCCTGCCTTCTCCCAATAACCCTGACACCCTTTCTAATCAAGAATCTGTCAATCTCTGCCTTAAAAATATCCATTGGCTTGGCCTCCACAGCTGTCTGTGGCAATGAATTCCACAGATTCACCACCTTCTGACCAAAGAATTGTTCTTGTTCAGAAACAAACTGCATCCCATATTGTTAAAAAAAAAACCTTTACAATTGTTTTCCAAATGTACATAGTCATATCTATTAGCAAACTGTGATCCTTATGTTTACTGCTCATTTCTATTTCATTTGCAGATTCATTGCATGTTACTGGATGATCATTTACCACTGGACATAATGTCACATCCTGACTCTTCACAGAAATACTTTCCGTTGTACCTTCATGAACCAGCATGGGATTCACTTTAGGGAGATTTACGATCTCATGATCTTTTTCACCCAACGCTGGTCCACGTGGATTTACCTGACTTTCTCATCAACTTCCATGTGATTCACACAAAGGGTGGGACATAGGTTTAAGGTGCGGTGGAGGAAAGATTTAATAGGAACCTGAGGGGTAACTTTCTCACGCAAAGGGTGATGGGTGTAAGGAACGAGCTTGCAGAGGAGGTAGTTTATCTAGGTACTATCGCAATGTTTAAGAAACATACAGACAGGTACGTGGATAGCACAGATTTAGAGGGATATGGGCCAAGCGCAGGCAGGTGGGACTAGGGTAGAGGTGACATATTGGTTGGTGTGGGAAAGTTGGGCTGAAGGGCCATGCTGTATGACTCTATGATTCTATACTCGTAGATGCATTTACCTCCACCATTTCCTGGATACCCCGCATCATCTCAATTCTAATCTATTAGGTCTCAACGAACTAATCCTGTAAACAGTATTTCTCTTTGTGGCTCCTGTCACGAGACTTTACTGATTGTTCTGCTATTCAAACCATCCTTCTGTCTAGATTGGGCTAAACGTGACTCAACGGTCCCTTGACAGTTCTGTGCATCTGTATTTCTGCCTGAGTGTGTCTAACTGTGGAGTGTGGCACTGACATATAGTTTAAGTGAAATGATGTGTCAATGTTTCATGGAGATGTTCGAATAAACGTCCCTGATCTGTTTCTTCAGTGCCTTCCTCTACCATGCAAACAGACATTTCTACATCCCCATTTGGAGTTGGCTGGTCAGAAAAACAGAAGAGTGGCTTCAGTCCATTACCCTTCAGCACTAGACACAACATGCTGGAGTAACTCAGCGGATCAGGCAGCATTCTGGAGATTAGGTGACATTTCGGGTCGGAGACCTTCTTCAGACTGAGAGGTGGTGGTGGGGTGATGGAGGGTGGGCGGGGGGAGATAAACTGTAGATGAGAAAAGCTCAGAAGAAATCAGGCCTGAGAACAGATGATCGCAGGAAGGGTGGAACCCCTATTGGCCTCTGTTGGCTGGAGAAGGTGTGATAATAAGAGGGATACATGGATGCGAACAGTGGGACAGGTAGAACGACTTTGGACGGCTTTTCCTCCAAAGATGCTGCCTGACTTGATGATTTCTCTAGCATTTTGTGTTTATCTTCAGTATTAACCAGCATCTGCAGTTCCTTTCTACACCCATCAGAAACTGTTCAAACTAAAATCCTCTAATCTGTGAACACTGTTATGATGCAACTTCTTTCAGAAGATTTTTTCTCTATTATATTTTATGAAATATCACTTTGCTTCTCACAATTGCAAATGATTGAAAAATAAAATTGGATGCTGATAATTTGAATTTAAGTCAGAAAATGTTGGAAAGGTCAGCAGATAAGGTGAATGTCCAAGGTGTCCTCGTACACAAATCACTGAAGCCAACATTTAATCCGACTTTCTTAAGGGCCTGTCGAATTTGGGCGACCTAATCCGCGAGTTCGCCCTCGACTCATACTCGCAGCATGGTCGACACAAGGTCATAGGAGGTCTTCGTAACTCTCCTTCATGCTCGAGAGTGGTCTCCGCGTACTGGAGGCCTCAGCTAGGTCGCGGCTTTTTTTTTCAAAATGTTAAAAAATGCCCGTGAGTAAAAAAAGATCGCCATGGAAAAAATCTATACTTTTTTTACTCGTAGGTTTAGCCATAGTAGGTCGGCATGTTAGTCGAAGGTAATCGATGGTAGTCGAAGGTGGTCGAAGATAGTCATAGATAGTCTTCATCATAGTCGAAGGGAGGTTGAAGGAGATCGAAGGAGGTCGTATTCACTCTCCACTATTCCGTCTCCAATTGTCCCAAAATTAGTCGTAGCTAGTCGAAGCTGGTCTTCAACATAGTCGAAGGAGGTGGAAGGAGGTCTTCTACATAGTCGAAGGAGGTGGAAGGAGGTCTTCTACATAGTCGAAGGAGGTCTTCAACATGTCATTTTTTCAAACTCTTCTAAACTCGTCAATTAGGTCGCCCAAGTGGGACAGCCCCTTTACTGTTTGTATCAGGACTGGCCATTTTTGCCTGCAATTCCTCTGTTCCCTTTCCATTTATTTCTATATTCTGGCCTGCCGGGTACATTTCAGTAGGGCAGACTAAGCAACATTGCACAAACATCAGCAGCAGAATGAGATTCAACCACCAGTCTTCCTGTACCCATCCCTTTCAGCTCTCTGCAGAGACCACTTTTCCGTGACTCCTCGGATCATTATCCCTCCCTTTTCCCCGGCAAAAGAAGGAGATGCAACACCTGTCCCTATACCCCCCCCCCCTCCTTCATTTATATCAGGGGCCCCAGCAACCCTTCCAGGTGAGACAGAGGTTTACATGCACCTCCACCAGTCTCTTCTATTACAATTAATGCTCTCTTAAAAGTACCTTAAAAGAACAATTCCTGTGCTTTGTCATATTACAAAGATTACCAATGCATGTAGACATTCTCAGAAGAAGTCTGTGTTGAACCTTTGTGTAAACTACACACAGTGGTTTGAGATTGATCTTTCAGGACAGCGCAGTGGCACAGCGGTAGAGTTGCTGACTTACAAGGCTAGAGACCCGGGCTATGGCGATCCTGACTATTGTGCTGTCTGTACACAGTTTGTACGTTCTCCCAGTGAATGCGTGGGTGCTTCGGATTCCTCCCACATTCCAAAGATGTACAGGTTTGCTGTTTAATTGGTTAAATTATCCCTAGTGTGTAGGATGTGAAACTGGGATAACCTAAAACTAATGTATATCTCTAAAACTAAAAACCTTAAAATAATTTTCTATGCTATTCCACTTTCAACAGCTCAAAAGCTGTGCCCATTTATTCACAACAAATGTTGCTGTAATTTATTTTCTCCTTTGCTCATGTCTGCATTTTGGATTTCCAAAGAATAATGGTTAGTTGTTCAGAGCCTGTCAGCCCATTTGTGGGCTCACCCAACATCCTTTATGATGTTATTAGTTTTTATGGTTACTATCCCATCCCTTGCTGCCTGTACAAAGTATGAACACTCAACCTGTAACACATTCCATCGTTTAGTGTGCTGGTCAATCTGTCTGAGACACAAGGAGTGTGTAGTTTATGCAAAGGTTCATCACAGACTTCTTCTGGGAATGTACATGCATTATTGCAAGTGACATTGTAGTTCTTTACACAACATGATCCTTAAGTAAATTAAAGCAATAATTATTGTTTGTAACTTTTACAACTTGTTCTGCACCTCAACCCAAAAGGTTTCCACTGGTGGGAGAGTCTAGGACCAGTGGTCATAGCCTCAGAATTAAAGGGCGCTCTTTTAGAAAGGAGGTGAGAAGGAACTTCTTTAGTCAGAGGGTAGTTCATCTATGGAACTCATTGCCACACAGGGCTGTGGAGGCCAATCAGTGGATATTTTTAAGGCAATGATAGACAGATTCTTGATTAGAATGGGTGTTAAGGGTTATGAGGAGACGGCAGGAAAATGGGATTAGGAGGCAGAGATCAGCCATGGTTGAATGGCGGAGTGGACTCAATGGGCGGATAGGCCCGATTCTGCTCCTATAACTTGTGAACATGAAAAGCCAAGGGCTGATGTAGTTTCAACACCTGCTGGCAATTTGCTTATCTCCATCATGTTGTGTCTGATTTATGTCCTTAATGATATTGGCTGCCTTTCCTGTTGATCCCTTCGATGGTGGGCAGGCCATTGATATATGGAAGTAACTACCCATGGTAAAAATCAAGTTCTATACAATAAGCAAACTGTGCTAATGATGTGAACCCACTGTGTGAGATTGGTGTCACAGTTATTTAAATTAGCCAGGTACTTCAAATGTGTTACTCATGATGAGGATGGATGGGTGATTAAGATCGGAACATCCTCTGCAAGTGGGCAGAATTTTCCCACAGCACTCACTGAATTAAGATTTCTCATTATTTAATTTTTAACACTATTTTCAACAACTCTGAACTTGAAGGGTACAAGATGTCACTGAAAACATGCACTTCTTGTAAACTACCTCAGTATAAACCACTACCTTACACCCTTGCACTTACAGTGCATGGAGAAAGTATTCAGACCCCTTCACTTTTTCCACATTTTGTTACATTACAGCCTTATTCTAAAATTGGTTAGTCATTTTTTTTATTATCAATCTACGCACAATACCTCATAATATAAAAGCGAAAACAGGTGTTTAGTAATTATTGCAAAATAATTAAAAATAAATAACTGAAATATCACATTGACGCAAGTATTCAGACCCTTTGCTGTGACTCTCAAAATTGAGCTTTGGTGCATCGTGTTTCCATAGATTATCCTTGAGATGTTTCTACAACTTGATAGGAGTCTACAAGTGGTAAATTAAATTGATTGTACATGGTTTGGAAAGGCACACACCTGTCTATATAAGGTTCTACCGTTGACAGTGCATGTCAGAGCAAAAAACAAGCCATGAAGACAAAGGAATTGTCTGTAGACCTCCGAGACAGGATTGTGTTGAGACACAGATCTGGGGAAAATATTTTTTGGAGCATTGCAGGTCCCGAAGAGCACAGTGGCCTCCGTCATTCTTAAATAGAACTTTGAAACCACCAGGACTCTTCATAGAGCCTGGCCAAACGGAGCAATCGGGGGAGAAGGGCCTTAGGATAGAGACTTACTAACATATTCAGGGAGGTGACCAAGAATCCGATGGTCACTCTGACAGAGCTCCAGAGTTCCTCTGTGGAGATGGGAGAAACTTCCAGAAGGACAACTATATCTGCAGCACTCCACCAATCAGGCCTTTATTGTAGAGTGGCCAGACAGAAGCCACTCCTCAGTTAAAGACACATGACAGCCCGCTTGGAGTTTGCCAAAAGGCACCTAAACAAGATTCCCTGGCCTGATGAAACCAAGATTGAACTCTTTGGCCTGAATGCCAAGTGTCACGTCTGGAGGAAACCAGGCACCGCTCATCACCTGGCAAATACCATATCTAAGGTGAAGCATTGTGGTGGCAGCTTCATGCTGTAGGGATGTTTTTCAGTGGTAGGAACTGGGAGACCAGTCAGGATCGAGGTAAAGATGAACGGAGCAAAGTATAGAGAGATCCTTGATGAAAACCTGCTCCAGAGCGTTCAGGACCTCGGACTGGGGCAGACGTTCACCTTCCAACAGGACAACGACTCTAAGCACACAGCCAAGACAACACAAGAGTGGCTTTGTGACAAGTCTGTGAATGTCCGTAAGTGGCCCGGCCAGAGCCCGGACTTGAACCCGATCGAACATCTCTGGAGGGATCTGAAAATAGCTGTGCATCGACACTCCCCATCCAACCTGACAGAGCTTGAGAGGATCTGCAGAGAAGAATGGGATAAATTACCCAAATACAGGTGTGCCAAGCTTGTAGCATGATACCCAAGAAGACTTGAGATTGTAATCACTGCCAAAGGTGCCTCAATAAAGTACTGAGTAAAGGGTCTGAATACTTATGTAAATGTGATATTTCAGTTATTTATTTTTAATTATTTGCAAAAATTTCTAAACACCTGTTTTCACTTTTTTATTGTGGGCTATTGTGTGTAGATTGCTGATAAAAAAAGAAGTATTTAAACCATTTTAGAATAAGGCTGTAACGTAACAAAATGTGGAAAAAGTGAAGGGGTCTGAATACTTTCTGAATGCACTGTAAGTGTGATTGAGTCTAATGTATCGTGAGATTGTTACTGAACTGTACGCAAAAATAATTTCACTGTACCTACGTATGTGACAATAAAATACCATTGAACCATCCCCAATTTCTTGGCATGTTCTCGCTAACTCTTCCCAAATAAAAGAGTCTGAAGTTTTTCCTACTCCGAAGCTGAGAGTAACCCCAGTGTGAGAGTGCGAGTGAGAGAATATGAGATGGAGGAGATTGAGGCGAAGGAGTTTGTGAGTGGTCAACGTTGGCCATGTTGAGAACCAGGGACTTAAGGGAGCGCTTGACTTTCCCTCATGGCTTGCCTGCTCTTAAATATTTACATGTTACTGTCCGTGAGGACACTCACACTTCTGCTGTTGTTCCTTCACCCCTTACTTCTTTTCACAGTAAAAGAGACTGTAACCTGAAATTGAAGAGACATAATCCCCTTCAGAAAATGGAAACTGAATAATATGTATGATTGTCATATGTTCATAAGTCATTGGAGCAGAATTGTCCCATTGAGTCTACTCTGCCATTCAATCACGGCTGATCTATCATTCCCTCTCAACCCCATTCAACTGCCTGCTCCCCATAACCCCTGACCCCCCTTACTAATTAAATCTCCATTTAAAAAATAACCATAGACTTAACCTCCACAACCATCTGTGACAATGAATTCCCCAAATTCATTTAACTGCAATTTTGATGGTGAAAGAGGTAATAATGTCTACAAAAGACAGAAAGTGCTGAAGTATACTCAGCAGGTCAAGCAACATCTCTGGAGAACATAAATAGGCGATCTTTCTATCCAGTCTGTAGAAGTGTCCCAACCCAAAATGTGGTCTATCTATGTTCTCTCTGGTGATACTGCCTGACCCACTGAGTTACTTCCAATATTTCATGTCTTTTTTTGTCAACCAGTATCTGCAATTGCTTGTGCCACATACATCCTTATGATCTACAGTTCACAACCATCCTTAACTCAGGCTTGTCCCAAACATCCCTCAGGCCTGCCAACATTTAGCATGCCAGAGATGTTTTACCTTTCTGCTGATCAATTTTGGCCTTGGAATTCAAAAATAATTAGTACTGCAGGAATGCCTCTTCTAATGCATTAACCATAACAACCTTCCTAAGTCACTTCTAGTAGTTCATGCCAGATCATACAAACGGTTGCCTACACATGCATTAAGCAAATGAAAGACATCTACTTTGAAATTGAGAACTCAATATTTCGATTCATTGATTGATTGAAAGATGCAGCATGGAAACAGGCCCTTTGGCCCATCGAGTCCATGCCGACCATCAATCACCCAATCACACTAGTTCGGTGTTATCCCATTTCCACAACCTCTCCCTACACACTAGAGGTAATTTACAGAGGCCAGTTGACCAACAAACTCGCACATCTTTAGAATGTGGGAGGAAACCAGGGTAGCCGGAGGAGACCCTTAGAGTCACAGCGAGAACGTGTAAATTCCACACAGATAGCAGCCGAGATCAGGATGGAAACCGGGTCTCTGGCGCTGTGACGCAGCAACTCAACCAGCTGTGTCACTGTGGGGCCAAATTATATTGTGCCGCCATCTTATTTTGGAATATGAACAGAGTTTCCCTGACTCACACGGCATAGTTAATACTTGCATTTTTTGCCAAACAGGGACTCGGTCCTAATGCTCTTTGCAACATTTACCTTTAGATGATACAATGAATTGTCTGTAGCAACCTGCAAGAGTCACTTTTTGATGGATTCCACTGTTTTATGGCTCTTATCTCCTTTAAACGAATGTTGAAAATAAATATGGAAAAAAAAATCTCCAGCTGCCTGATAAATGGGGCTATTGAGCATAGCCAAGGAAGTTACACATAGTCTACGCACAGAAATAGGAGCAGAGTTTCCTCATCTGTTTTGTAAATGACTCTGTTCTCTCTTCAACACTGTTCTCTCACTTTCTCATCCCACAGAGTAACTCACTCCTGTCTATTGATATTACTTCTCTTAATTCTTACTCTTCTTTTTCACACTGACCACAGATCTTATGAAGAACATTAAAACACGGAGCATCCAAGCTGTGCATCACTCTGTGGTAACAAAGAACTGATTTATACAAAATCTGACCAAATCTTTAAACAATATCTGTTTTTTAACAAGGATTGACAACAAAATACTGGAGAAACTCAGGTGGTCAGGTAGCATCCAGAAATAACATGGATAGGCGCCTTTTCAGGCCTGAAGAAGAGTTCAGACCCGAACCATCATCTATCTATGTTCTCCAGGGATTCTGTCTGACCCATTGGGAATTTACTCCAGTATTTTGTGTCAATCTCTGCCCATCACTCTTATCATTAAATAAACTTATGCATATCACTTATGTATCAGGCAGCTAGCAGTTTCCCAAGAGTGACATTGTTTCGTTTAGAGATACAGCGCGGAAACAGGCCATTCGGCCAACCGAGTCCACCCCAACTTACAGCATTTTCCTACACACGAGGGACAATTTACATTTATACTAAGTCAATTATCCTACCAACCAGTTTGTCTTTGGAGTGTGGGAGGAAACTGAAGATATGGAAGAAAACCCATGCAGGTCACGGGGAGAACCTACAAACACCGTACAGACAAGCACTCATAGTCATAATCGAACCCGGGTAACTGGAACTGTAAGGCAGCAACTCCACCTCTGCGCCACCGTGCCGTCATAGCTTTGTTCTCTGATTTTATTTATGTATTTTTTATCCTAATAGTTTACATATAAACTGTCAAAGAGGTATAATAAACACACAGGATGCTTTACAGAAGTGTATATTATCAATAATAACTTGCTATGTAATTGCTTCTCTCTAGTTGATGCACAGAAGGGGGAAGTATTGATCTCACCACCAATTGGTGGGGATTTACTGCACTGTGAATCACAGCAGCAGATTAATTTGCCACAGATGTGCATGTTACACACCAACAGGCAGCATTATTTAATGACACTAACTTTAACTTGAGAAAATGAAAGATAGTTTGAACCATTGACTGCTATAAGATAGAAACAAAACCATTCTATTATAACATTTCATCAACATATTCATTAGCCTGTGTGCATCAAAACTGTGATAGAGTGATATAGCACAGAAACAATCCCTTCAACCCAACTCATCCACATAAACCAAGATGACCCAACGAAGCTAGACTCATTTGCCTGCATTTGACCTATAGCCCTCTAAATTTTCCCATCCATGTAGCTGTCCAAGTATCCAGGCGAGGAGAAGGATGTTGGTTAGTGGGCCGCACTAGTCAAGGATGATGCATGAGGCACTGCAGCAGCCTGGGGCTTACCTGGGCTTACCTGGGTCGGGGTCGGGGGCGCTCCAGTATATCCAGCATGTGGTCTTTGGACTTTTTCCTTTTATTTTGTAAATGGCACCAAAATGTGGCGATGTTTGCAAAAATGTCACTGTGCAGTGCATACGTGACAATAAAGAACCATTGAACAGTCTTTTAAAAGCTATAGTAGCACCTGCCTCAACTACCTCCTGTGGCAGCTCCTTCCATATACCCTCCATCCTGTGTGAAAAAGTTGCCCCTCAGGTTCCTATTAAATCTTGCCCCACTCATCTTAAGCCCATGTCCTCTGGTTCTTAATTCCGCAACCCTGGGTAAAATACTGTGCATTTACGCTATCTAGCCCCTCATGATTTTATATACCTTTATAAGATGACCCTTCAGCCTCCTGCACTCGAAGCCTGCCCAACCTCTCCATATAGTCAGTCACCCATTCACTTTACTTGCTTTATCTCCATTTTGCAGCCTGACTACTTTCCAAGGCTTTCCACGATCTATATCAATAATTTGGTTGATGAGACCGATTGGCATATTTCCAAGTTTGCTAATGATACTAGTGTAGGTGGGATTGTGTGTATGAAGGAGGATGTAAGGAGACTTCAAGGGGATATGGACAAGTTTAGTGGGTGGGCGAGAGCAAAGCAAATGGAATATAATGCGGAAAAATGTGAGGTGCACATCACTGAAAAACAGTGAGGGATTTGGCAGCGTTGATATTCACAGGGAACTAGATATACTTGTACACGTCACTCAAGGCCAATGCGTGGGTGAAGCAAGCCATTTCACAGTAAATATTTTGCTAGCCTTAATTACGTGAATACAGAGTTTAGGGGAAGAATTAATGCACTTTCTGGGGCATTACTGAGACTGCATCTGGAGAATTGTGTACAGTTTTGGTCGACTTATGCACTTGCCTATGTACTTCATGCAGAAATTATCATTGGACTAGTTCCAGGCAAGGCAGGTTTACCATTTAAGGAGAGATTGATGAGGTTGGGACTGTATTCTCTATAATTTGGAAAAATGAATCAGGATCAGATAACATTCTTAGAGGGTTTGATAGATTAGATGCAGAGAGGATGTTTCTCCTGGTAGAGAAACCGAGAACTAGATGCACAGGTTCAGCTTAAGCGGTAGGCCATTCAGGATTGGGATGAAGAAATATGTATTCACTCTAAAGATGATAAATCTTTGGAATTCTCTGCCTTGGAGGCTCATTTAGTTTAGTTTAGTAATAGAGCGTGGAACCAGGGCCTATGGCCCACCGAGTCCAGGCTGGGTCTGGACTCGCCGATATCCAGGAAGTCACACCAAGAACAATGGATACAGTAGATAAGGTTGGAGGAGGTGCAGGTGAACCTCTGCCTCACATGAAAAGACTGTCAGGATACCTGGTTGCAATTGAACATTTATTCAACTCATACATTCACACATTTACCACCCAAACAGTGTATAAACCATATACTCAAAAGATTATTGTTATGTATGCTTAGTCACTAACAAAACCGTGACAGCTAAAATGGTTTCAATGTGGAGAGTATGTGTGTATATATATGTGTGTGAAAGATAAATCTTCTAGATGCGCTAGGATGCATCCTCAGTGATGTGACCTGGGGTCATCGGGTGTTTCGGGTCTCACAACATCAGACACCCTCGCACAGGCGACCCAGCCCCGACTTGCGTACCAGCAGCAACCGCCCACGATCAGCCCTCTTAATCCAAAGCCACCTAGTGGCTTTCTCTGCGGCTTCGCTAGCGGATTGAATGGCCCTCTTCTTTGCCAGCCCCGTAATGCCCAACTGGTTGAGGACTTTGCAGAGTGAGTGTCCTGCAAAGCCTCTACAGCCCACCTCTATGGGCTCATAGTATTATATATATATATATATATATATATATATATTGTTGGTCCACAAGTCAAAGTGTTACATCTGCCTTGCCCATCTCACACAGTCACAGGGAGAATGTCCAAACTCCACACAGACAGCAACTGAGATCAGGATCGAACCTAGGTCTCTGGCGCTGTGAGGCAGCAGCTCTACCAGCTGTGCCACTGTGCATCCAGTGTTTGCTTGAGCTCAGCCCTGCAGTAGGTAACACGTCAGTCTAAACCTCCACCTTCCGATGGACAAGGGACAGTCTCACCTCTGCTGCCAGCTGCCAGTTATATATTGATCGACCAGATCAATATCAGTACATCCTAGCCCCATTATATGAAGGAAACAATAATTACTGATCATAACTGAAACTTTATCAACAGATGGTTATGAAAGATACACATCGCATTAACAGATTTAAGAGTTGCTTAACAGCCAAAGTGTTCATCGATGTGGCTGGCACCTTGTTGTTGACCTGTTGAATTGTTCTTTGTGAATATTATCATCAGGACAGCTTGAGCTGAGTGTTTGTTTTGCTATTTAATTGTCTCATTATTTAATGTGCAAGGACTGCTTTAGCGATGTAGGGTAACATTTTGCAACTTGCTTGTTTTTGTCACTTTGCTATAATTATTTGTGAACGCTGTTAAACGGTGTCCAGAATTTCAACTGGATTGCTGTTATCAATCAGTGTTTTGCAACTGGAAATCTTTTCTTCCCCCAGAAGGAAATGGGACAAGAACGGTCTTGAAATGCAAGGAAGCACCTTCTGCCCTCAGTCACCCTCATGCAACTAATGTAATGTCCATATCAGGACGACCA
>NW_022630139.1:72500-82500 GCF_010909765.2 Amblyraja radiata | reverse complement strand
GAGTGACCTCCAATATTGCAGAGACTGATTGAGGCACACCACTTCCTGGTTTTATAGTCCCTCCACCTCCCCCCAGCAGGGGCAGCAGAGAGAATGGTGAATTTTGAAAAAACATTAATTTCTCTCAGATTTTTCATAGATGGGAAAAATACTCTGGTCCAGGAAGGCAGACGTGGGCTCTGATCGAGGTGGCCAAAAATGACGGCCGTAGGTGGCGGCGTTCTGTCGAAAATCGCAGCAAAGTGGGCCAAAAGCGGTGAAGATCAGACTTTTACCACACATATTATGCATGCTTCACAATCCGTATGTTGTCCAGTCCAGATCTTCATCCCTACCCTGGGCCGGCCCTATAAGCCGGTGTGTGTCTCTCTTTCTGTCTCTATTTTAGATTTGATGCTGATCACGGGCATGAAAGCACGTTGTGTTCCCTCCGTTTGTACTGCAACAAAGTCTATGAGTTCTAACCTCTGTGCGTGAATCTGATCATTTCAACAGTTACTCCAGCACTTTGTGTCTTTGTAAAGTGGCATCTGCTGTTCCTTGTGCCTGCAGACATAAACCATAAAGTAGACCACACCGGTAATTTCCATCTCTCTATGAGAAGCAATGTTAGGTCATGAGTTTAGTTCAGTTTATTGCAGTTGTTTGCACTGAGGTACAGTGAAAATATTTGTTGTTGTGCGCTATCCAGTGTGAAATGATATACATGATTACAAGCAAGCCATCCACTGTGTCCAGGTACAGGAGAAAGTGTATAATGTTTAGTGCCAGATAAAGTCCAGTAAAGTCTGAAAAAGGTTATCGACCTGAAACGTCACCCATTCATTCTCTCCAGAGATGCTGCCTGTCCCGCTGAGTAACTCCAGCTTTTATAGTACCATTCTTTCATTGGCGATAGGATGGTTTAGTTGCCTGATACCAGCTGGGATGAAACTTGTTTTCTTGAAACTATGTTAGTATTTAGGGTGGCAGTACTTAAATCCCTGGTGCACACAATGAGGATTCTCAATGCCCAATCTCATGACCAAAACACCTTCTTATACAAGTGAAGGAGATACAAAAGCTGTTCATTTACCTCCTCCCTGATGTGGTTCTGACCCATCCCCATCCATGTGAAGCAGTGTATTGAGTCTGATTAATTATTCATTCTCCTTCATAGAATAAATGTTGATGAAGTTATTATTTTGCTGGGCTTCTCCAGTAAGCCACACATGTGAACCTCTAGTCTCTTACTGCTTTACCTTTCTGATTCATTTCTGCTCAGAGACCTTTGCCCTCCGCTTACAAACATTGCCCAATGACGTTCAATGCCAGTATGAGGAACCACAGCCCATTTTTGATTTGGCACTTTACCAGAGTTCTAGAGTTAATGCAGAATTCAGTCACAATTTAAACCTTGTCCTCTTTTTTTGACCAAGGTTATCACTTATTATTATTTAGCTGTTGTCATTTGGATTTCATCTCGACCCGTCCATTATTCCTTATCCTTTTATCATTCATGTTTGCAACCCTTTTTGTCGTTTATTCACTGTTGCCTTCCATCATGTTATAAACTAACATTTATTTTGATCTTGCCCCAACTAACCTCTACTTCTTTATAATCTCTGACTTTATCTACAACCTCAATTGTTAACGTTAGTTTTTGCATTCCACAAATACTTCCTCACATATCTTATGCTTCCACAATTGATCCTTTTCATTCATTTCCCTCAGCAGTTTAGTTTTATGTTGGTTAACATCAGCATTCAAGCTCACAGTTGAAGCCACATGTAATTCAGAATGTATTACTAAGCATGCAATGTAGTAATACATCCACATACGTTATCATTCGTTTTAATTTAATAGAGTCAAACAAGACCTTCAACCCAACTTGTCCATGCCAAACAAGATGTCCCATCTGAGTTAATTCCATTTGCTTGCATTTGGTCCTTATCCCTCTAAACCTTTCATATCTATGTACCTGTCAAAATAAGCACATTACCAAATCAGAATTCAACATGGCTACATTAGTATATCATTTGCATAGATCATATGCTAGAATCAAATTTCCATCGCACTAAATTTTGTCCTTGATTACAACTTTCCACCAAATTCAATGTGCAATAAACAAATGGATATTCTCAAACTTCCAAGTTGTTAAATTACTGCATTAAAGCAACCATAGATCAACCTAGGTCTGTGGAAAGCTGGAATAAATGTGCACGTCGTAAAGTCATAGAGTTATACAGTACGGAAACAGGCCATTCGGCCCAACTTATCCATGCCGACCAAGACGTCCATCTAAGCTCGTTCCATTTGCCCCTGTTTGGTGCATTTCTCTCTCAATCTTACCTATCCATATATCAGTCCAAACTGTTGAAGTACCTGATTCATCAAACTCTTCTGGCAGCTCGAGACTCTACTTTTCTTTGCTAGATCGACATTTGACATTAGCAGTGTAACATTAGTGATACCCATGACTTTAATGGATTAGTCATTATCCACTATCTCAGGAATTTCTCCTTTATATATTATCCATTAAGACATAAAATTTGATTCATATAAAACAACTACTTTGATCTAATAATCCACAATGTATTTTCAATATTCAGCATTAGTCATGTTGATGCTTAGCAGAACATGAGTGCCAGTTCGATAACACTTTGTTCATCATTTTGGGCAGTCCGGTGTAGTAGGCCCCTGATACTTGGCAGGAAAACTTCAACTTCATGTCATCTGTCCAGGTTAGATTGAAGCTAATGTCCCAGAGGTGCACGAACAGTTTGCTAATCTACTGCGCCAAACAGTTTGCACTATCCATCACAGTTTGCATATTTATCATTCGTTTTAATTTACCCAACACATTTAACATTTAGCTTTGCAAAACTTTAACTGGAAAGGCCATCCCTTCTCATCAGCGCTGTGGTCAATTAGAACATGTGGACATTAAATAGATTGTTCTTATTATTTGCTAAGTGCCTGCAATGATTCATCATCCCAACCAACAATTTGTACATCCAGTAATAGTGTCCTTGAATGAAATTAATCTCATTTGTTTTGCTGAAAGCCTTGTGTGTGGTTGTTTTTCTGATCTCTGTAAATTCACTGCCTCAATGGTCAACAGAATGAAGACTAATTTAAATTTCTTACAAAATGTGTTGACAATCTCCAAAGCACCAGGCTCTTTCTCATTGCTGCTTTCACTGTTTATCCAATTGTACAGATGATCTCAAATGGTACATATTTTTAAATTATAGCAGTAATCTGGTATTGTACAATATTCCAACATACATTTTATTAATCAAATGACAAGATTAGTAAGCTTATATTTGCTGCAATGTGCTCTTTATACCTCTTTCCAAATTCCACAGTGGCAGAATAGTAGAGTTGCTGCCTTACAGTACAAGAGAACCAGGTTCCATCCTGACTACGGGACTACGGGTGCTACATGTATGGAGTTTGTACGTTCTACCAGTGACTGTGTGGGTTTTCTCTGGATGCTCTGGTTTCCTCCCACACTCTAAAGATGTGCAGTTTTGTAGGTTAATTGGCTTCAGTTTAAAAAAAAATGAATTGTCCTTAGTGTGTAGGACAGTGCTAGTGTACGGGGTGATCACTTGTCAGCACGGACTCAGTGGGCTGAAGGGCCTGTTTCAGTGCTGTTTGTTTACAGTCTAAAGTCTGAAGAGTTTGAATCATTTACAAAAGCAATAATTTTAAACATTTTACGGCTAAATGAAACAATATTAAGCTTACCCCTTGAGTTGATGTTTTGTGGAAATGTCCTTACATATGGACCATAAGAGGTCCTTAAGGATAACAAATGCCTCTGAAACTTTGCCAAGACATATGGATGGCACTTTCAAATGGCACGATCCTCCCACTGAGAAGGCGATTGCTAAAGGTGCCGTGGAGCTTCCAGTAGGAAACCATTGAATACAGGTATATAAGAACTTGACACCTCAGCAAGCACTAATGAGCAGTTTGACCTTTAGCAAGTTTAGCTCTTAGCATGCTAAGATACTTTGTGCAGGAAACGTTGCCTAAACCTAAAGCTAGACTCAGGAATAAAAGTTGTTATATTTGCCTGAAAAAGGTGGGCTATGCTGAACGTATAACATAGAGCATAGAACAGTGCAACACAGGAAGAGGCCCTTCATCCCTTACAATGTCCATGCCAAACATGGTTTAGAAACATAGCAGCTGCTGGTTAGTACACAAGAGGACATTAGTGGTGGAGTAACTCAGCAGGTCAGGCAGAACGTGGATCTGTAACATTTCAGTCTGGTCTCGATCTGAAACGTTACCTATCCATTTTCTCCAGAGACGCTGCCTGACCCGCTGAGTTCCTCCAGCACTTTGTGTCCTTCCATGCCAAACATGATGCCAAGTTAAATTAATCTCCTCTGCCTGCACGTGATCCACATCCCCCCCATTCCCTGCATTCCCATGTGCCTATCTTAGAGCATCTTGATGCCACTATCGCATCTGCCGCCTACATTTGTTCAAAAACACTAAAAATGAAACACTAAGTTTGATTCCTCCAGCAGGATAATCAATCTGTATAAAATGTTATTGCATTCATCTTAGCTTGATGTAGGTTCACACGTTTACAAGAGTAGAATTAGGCCATTCGGTCCATCGCATCTACTCCGCCATTCATTCATGGCTGATCTCTGCCTCCTAATCCCATTTTCCTGCCTTCTCCCCAGAAACCGTTCTAATCAAGAATTTGTCTATCTTTAAAATATCCACTGACTTGGACTCCACAGCACTCTGTGGCAATGAGTTACACAGATTAACTACCCTCTGACTAAAGACATTCCTCCTCACCTCCTTTCTAAAAGAGCGCCCTTTAATTCTGAGGCCATGACCTTTGGTCCTAGACTCTCCCACCATTGGAAACAACCTTCCCACATCCACTTTATCTATGCCTTTCAATGTCCAGTAAGTTTCAATGAGGTCCCCCTTCAACCTTCTAAACTACAGCGAGTACAGTCCCAGTGCTTATCATATGCTAACCCACTCATTCCTGCAATCATTCTTGTGAATGCTGGTGAAAGCAAAATATCATATTTTATTTGCATTATGAGCACTATAGAGTTTGTGCCTGACTGTTCAGTAGCAGATTATGTGGGTGAAACATATATTGCATATCTTCTGCACATTTATTTGTTAAAACATCCTGATTTGCAAACCTGTGGTGATCACTTGAATACAGGAGTCATTTTAATCACTAAATGAAAAACTCCCCAAAATGGCACTGACCAATGCATCAATCTCAATGGGACATTAAATGTAGCAATACCACTTTGATGCTGCTCTATTAAAACCAACAATTTAACTAGGATTCCGTATGCTCACAAAAAATATAAATGTGTGTACGTTTGCATTTCACACCAACTATTATGCAGATGTTTGCTTGTCTATTAACTAACTGTTGGCAGAGGTGAATTGTGCAGCGATTCTTGCAGCCGACCCAGTGCTAGACCGAAGATAATTCAGAGGAGTAAAAAACACAGTGGGGCATCCATCTTGTTCAAACTGGAAGAGAAAACTTTATTGACACACATGCGCACACATCAATAACAGTACCTCTCCTTGGCTGTTATCATTGTCAGTTATTCACTACCTGCATCAAGTGTGTCTGAGTAACAATACAACATTAAGATTAACTTCTTTACAATTGAGAGCATATTTTTCATATATGTCAACACCACCACTTGCTCCCACTTTGTTATCTTAACTCAAAATAAAACATCCTATGGTTTTCTACCTTACATCATGTAGACTTTTACATACATGGTTACTCTCCAAACATAAACTTTGCAAACTCCATCAACTTAAATTTTGTTGCAGGTTTTGTCATCAAATCTGCTACCATCTGGTCTGTTGGGCAATACTCCAAACTTATTTTGCCATGATAAACAGTGGACCTCACAAAGTGATATTTTATGTCCACATGCTTACACCTCTGTCTACATACAGGATTCTTTGCTAATGCAATTGTACCCTGGTTATCCTCATAAACCTTGGGTGTTGGGTACTGATGTCCATCAATACCTTCTAGTAGTTGTACTAGGTACATACACTGTTGTAGTGTTGCGGCTAACGCCATATACTCAGCCTCACAAGTTGACAGTGCAATGGTGGGCTGCTTTTTGGTTTTCCATGAAATCAAAGGACCATTTTTGTTTAGGCTTACACAATAACCGGTTGTACTACGTCTGTCGGTTACATCTGCATCACCGTACGCTTGTAACGCCAGTTTCTCATCGTCACATTTCTTGTAACTCTTTCTCAATTGTGCCTCTCAGATATCTCAGTACATGTTTTACAGTAGCCCATTGCTCTTCCGTCGGCTCAGTAAAGTACTGTGACAGTTTACTTACTACAAAACTGAGATCGGGTCTTGTGCAAGTAGTCAAATAGATTAGGCTACCTACTACCTCTCTGTATTTTCTGACATCAGTCATCATTTCTGCATCATCAGTGTAGTTCAATTTTTGTTCACAAGGTGTCGCCCTCGGTTTACAATCTTGCATATCAAACCTTTCAAGTATTTTCTCCACATATTTCTTCTGTGACATTCTCACACAGTTATCACTCTGGTCAAAATCAATGCCAAGAAAATGTTTCAGTTTGCCCATGTCTTTCATCTTGAATTTGGCTGTGAGCATCTCCTTCACAGCTTTCAGTGCCTTTTCATCACTGGCAGCAATAATTAAGTCATCGACCCATATTATCATGATCACTTTCTCATTTTCTGTTTCCCTTGTGTAAACACAATGATCAGCTGGGTTTTGCACAAAGTCGTTTTCAGTCAGATACTCGTGTAGCATTTTGTTTCAATTTCTACCCGACTGTTTTAAACCCATAAAGTGACTTTTCTAGCTTATACACCAACTTTTCATTTGCGCTGGATTTTACATCATAACCTTCTGGCTGTTCCATGTAAATCTCGCAATCTATTGGTGCATGTAGGTAGGCAGTTTTGACATCCATCTGATGTAAAATCAGGTTTTCCTGTGCTGCTTTTTGCATCATCACTCTGATACTGGTCAGGTTAGCAGTAGGAGAAAATGTCTCCTCATAGTCTACACCCAATTTTTGACTGTATCCTTTGGCTACATACCGTGCCTTGTATTTATCAGATCCATCCTCATTGTTCTTGATTGCATATACCCATCTACCCCCCACTGCTTTCTTACCCTCAGGCAAGTTGGTTAGGGTAAATGTGTCATTTTCTCTCAGCGACTGCATTTCCTCATGCATTGCGTTAACCCATTCCTTTGAGTTAGTTGAGGTTACAGCTTCCCTGAATGTTAGGGGGATGTTACACATCAATCTGTAGCAATAATCTATGTTAATCATTACATGATCATCACTCGCCTTGCCAGTTACATATTCACTTAAGTAACCTGGTTTCTTCCTCAATCTAGAAGGGTAACGTGCAGGCTCATGCTTGGTTTCACCTGTCTGTGCTTGGCTATTCACCTCAGGCCTAGTTACTGGATCTTGGCCCTGAGTATGTCCTGGACTCTCATCACTATTTTTTCTCATCCTACTGGCCCTATTCTGCACCTCAAAGTCATTGTCACTGGGGGTCATGTCAGTCTGTGTCTGCCGCTCTACAATTGTTTTGGTCACAAATTTCACCAGTCTGTGCTTCTTTACTTTCCCATTGTCAGGATAGTAAATCATGTAAGCTGGGCTATTCTTGTCGTACCCGACAAAGATTCCCTTCTCACACTTTGAGTCCAGTTTTCTCTTGTTCTGTTTATAGGCATAACACTCTGACCCAAACTTTTGCATCCTAGACAGGTTGGGCCGTTTTCTTGTCAGCATCAAGTAAGGCGTCTGCTTTGTGCGCTTGTTAAAGCATCTGTTCCTCACTACAGCTGCTGTCTGCACTGCATAGGTCCAAAACTGTTTAGGTGACTCACTCTCTATTAGCATACACCTGGCCATGTCAAACTGGGTGCGCCAATTTCGCTCAGCAGTACCATTCTGGTGTGGTGAGTATGGTGCTGAGGTCTCATGTCTAATGCAATTTCTGCTGAGTAGTGCCTGATAATTCTTTCCCATGAATTCAGTACCATTGTCAGACCTCATACATTTAATCTTCCCGTATGGGGCTGTGTCAGCAAGAAACTTCTCGGTGGCTTTCACTGTGTCACTCTTATTCTTTAGAAAGTACACAAACACTGCACTGGAATAATCATCAGTGAATGATAGCGCAAACCTGTACCCCTCTCTGGACTCTGGGTCTATCGGTCCCGCTAAATCTGTGTGTACCAACTTCAAAACTGCTTTGGCTCTTACATCAGGGTCCCTGTTCCTAGTTTGGATAAACTTTCCCTGAGTACACACTCCACAGTGTAGAGCAGGCTTGTCTGTTTTGCCCTTAATTGCCATACCTTCCACAACATTCTGTAATTTTTGAATATCTTCATAATTACAGTGCCCTAGAATCTCATGCCATGTCTGCATATCATAACTGCTCTTACATTGGTCATCACATTCAACGTTTACCGTGTGCAAGTAGTACTGTCTGTTGTACTCATGAATGTGGAATTTTGTACCGTCCTTGTGTTGTAGGACGTCTTCCCCGTCCCTGAAGATTACGGTTGCTCCGCTGGAAGTAGCTGCTTTTACAGAGAAGATGTCCTGCGGGTATGAGGGGATGTACAACGCCTGCCTCAGTGTTGTGTTGTGGTGGCGCCCTTGGCTGTCAACCAAGCAAACCTCCGCGTCTCCTCTGCGCTCCGCGACTCCATCACACCTTGTGCCGTCAGCCAACTCCACGCAGTGTGTCTCGGACTGGAACATATCGTCGAACTTCTTCTTTTAAACGTTATTTATTTATTTATTTATTAGAAGTAGACATATTATAAAATGTAGTTACATATTATAGTAAAAGAAACTTTTCATATACATCAGTCATACATTATTAAAATTTTCCATTATCAATTACTTCTGCTTCTAGTATTTTTATTTTTTATAGAAAGAGGGAAAAAGAGAGGGTAGAAAGTTACAAATAAAAAAGAAAGCAAAAAAAAAAAAAAAAACAACAGAAAAACAAGGGAGGTGGAATGGGTTACCTGTAATACATCAATGGAGATAGGTTCGTAGGTTATAAAGTATAGAGTATAGCTTTTCATCTGATCCTGAGTTCAAGTTTCAGCTGGGTCCTCGTGCTGTACCAATCTATCCCTTCAGATAGTTAATGAATGGAGCCCAAATTTTATGGAAAAGATCTTGTTTGTCCATTAAGACAAGTCTAATTCTTTCTAAGTATAGGGTCTCCGACATTTCCGTAATCCACATTTTAATTGTGGGGGTTGTGGGGCCTTTCCAAAATTTTAATATTATTTTTTTTCCGGTTATTATACTGTAATTGAGGAAGTTTCTTTGGTTTGTTGTGAGTGTTAAGCTTTGTTCTGATATTCCAAGTATTATTAATTTTGTGTCTGGGTCCAGTTTTGTATTAATAACTTCTGAAGTTATATCACAAAATTATCTGTCCCGAAATGTTTAAGTTTTATGCAGTTTGCAAACGTATGTGTTAAATTAGCCTCTAAATGTAGACATTTATCACAAATAGGAGAGATTTGTGGGAAGATTCTATTTAGTTTTATTTTAGAGAAGTGTAGTCTATGTAAGACCTTGAATTGTATTAAAGTATGTCTGGCATTTAATGAACATTGATGTATTTGTTGTAAACTTTCGTCCCACATATCTTTCGTGATAGGATGACCTATTTCATTTTCCCATTTGTATCTATATGGTTCGGTCGGTGGTACCTCGTTATTTAGTAGGGTGTTATAAATATAAGCTATTAGTTTTTCAGTATTAGGATGCTTGTTCAGACATTCATCAAGAATTTCTGATTCCCTATTCCTGTAAACTTGTGTATTAGATTTAACATAATCTCTAATTTGTAGATATCTGAAGAAATTATTTGAGTGCAGTCCATAAATCTGTTGTAACTCTTGAAATGAAAGAAAAGTACCTTTCC
>NW_022630139.1:0-67500 GCF_010909765.2 Amblyraja radiata | reverse complement strand
TTAACAGCATTCTAGGCCCCCGGACAAAGCAGTGCACTGGGGCCCCTACACTTCCAGTATCTTTATGCCGAATCAAATATGCCGTCATGCACTTGCCATGTTCTTCTTTGTTTTCATGTTCTACAATAACATTCTACAATACATAGATTAGCATGTGGCCTCTATGCTCGTGGGCCCCGGGCAACTGCCCAGCGTGTCCATGCGTTAAGATGGCCCTGCTCCTCTCCACTCCTCTCCTCTCTCCCCTCCCTCTCCCTCTCTCCTCCCCTCTCCTCCCCTCCATTCCTCTCTTCTCTATTCCCCTCCCCTCCCTCTCTCCTCCCCTCCCCTCTGCTCTCCTCTATTCCCTTCTCCACTCCTCGCGTCCACTCTCCTCCCCTCCTTCTCCCTCTCTTCTCCCCTCCCCTCAAATCCAGCACCAAAGATAATTGTAATATAGTGGAGGTGAGCGATTCTCCTCTCCTCTCCTCCTCTTTACTCCCCTCCCTCTCCCTCTCTCTCCCCTCCCCACAAATGCAGCACTAAAGATAACTGGAATATGGTGTAGGTGAGAGATTGTCACCTCCCCTCTCTCCTCTCCTCTACTCTTCGCTCCCGTCCTCTTCACCTCTCCACCTCTCTCCTCCACCCATCCCATCTCTGCCCGTCGCTTCTCCTCGCATCTCCTGTCCTCCCCTCTCCACTCCCATCCACTCCCCCTCTCCTCCCCTCCACTCCCACCCACTTCCCCTCTCTCCCCTCTCCACTCCCCCTCTCCTCCCCTCTCCACTCCCATACACTCCCCCTCTCCTCCCCTATCCATTCCCCCTCTCCTCCCCTCTCCACTCCCCCTCCACTCCCCGCTCCACTCCCATACACTCCCCCTCTCCTCCCCTCTCCATTTCCCCTCCCCTCCCCTCTCCACTCCCCCTCTCCTCCCCTCTCCACTCCCCCTCTCCTCCCCTCTCCACTCCCATACACACCCCCTCTCCTCCCCTCCACTCCCATCCACTCTCCCTCCCTCTCCACTCTGCCCCTCTCCTCTCCCCACCACCCTCTCCTCTGCTCTCCCCTCCAAACTCCCCTCTCCTAACCATCCCGCTCTCATCTCCTCTCCTCTTTCCTCCACTCACATCTCCTCCCCTCTGCTCCCTTCTCATCTCCTCTGCAACCAACTCCCCTCCTCTCCTTCCCCTCCTCCCCTCTCCTGCTCTCTCTTCTCCTCTCATCTTCCCCTCTCCTCTTCCCATCTCTCCTATCCCATTCCCTCCACCCCTATCTTCACCTCTTCTCCTCTCCTCCCATCCCCTACCCTCCCCTACCCTCTCCTGTCCTGTTCTCTCTTCTCCTTCCATTACATATTACATATTACAAAAAAACATATTTGTGATATGGTGGTGGCGAGAGATTGTCCCTTTTTCTCACCTCTCCCCTCCCCTCTCCACTCCTCTCCTCTCATCTCCTCTCCAGCTCTCCACCCCTTCTTTCCTCTTCACGCCTCTCCTCCCCTCTTCACACCTCCCCTCCTCTCTCCTCCCCTCTCCTCAAAACCAGCACCTAAGATAATGGCAAAATGGATAGGTGAGAGATTGTCTCCTCTTCACTCCCCTCCCCTCTTCACCCTTCCCCTCTTCTCTCCTCTCCTCCCTCCTCTCTGCTCCCCCTCAATCTCCCGCTCCCCTTCATTTACACAGAGAGTGGTGAATCTGTGGAATTCTCTGCCACAGAATGTAGTTGAGGCCAGTTCATTGGCTATATTTAAGAGGGAGTTAGATGTGGCCCTTGTGGCTAAAGGGATCAGGGGGTATGGAGAGAAGGCAGGGATAATAATAATAATAATACATTTTATTTATGGGCGCCTTTCAAGAGTCTCAAGGACACCTTACAAAAAATTTAGCAGGTAGAGGAGGAAAAACATGTAAGGGGAATGAAATAAATAGTAGAGACATGACTAGTACACAAAGTAAAGACAGAATTCAATACAAAACACAGTATGAGGCAATTAATGCACAGATGAAAAAGGAGGGGGACGTGGGGCTAAGGATAGGCAGAAGTGAAGAGATGGGTCTTGAGGCGGGACTGGAAGATGGTGAGGGACACGGAATTACGGATCAGTTGGGGGAGGGAGTTCCAGAGCCTGGGAGCTGCCCTGGAGAAGGCTCTGTCCCCAAAACTGCGGAGGTTGGACTTGTGTTCAAAAGGGAACTACAGATGCTGGAATATCGAAGGTACACAAAATTGCTGGGGAAACTCAGCGGGTGCAGCAGCATCTATGGAGCGAAGGAAATAGGCGACGTTTCGGGCCGAAACCCCTCTTCAGACCCTTCTTCAGACAACAGAGGTTGGACTTGTGTTGGGATGGGATAGTGAGTTGGATGATGAGCCATGATCATATCGAATGGAGGTGCAGGCTCGAAGGGCCAAATGGCCTACTGCTGCACCTATTTTCTATGTTTCTATGTTTCATCTCCCCTCCTCTCCTCTCTCCGTCTCTCCACTAATCCCCTCCTCTCTCTTTCCCTCTCTCTCCCCTCACAACTAGCACCAACGATAATTGCAAAGTGGACTAGGTGACTGAATGTCTCTCTCCTCTATCCTCTCCTCTCTTCTCATCTCCTCCCCTCACATTTCCTCCACATACCCACCTCTCTCCCCTCCTTTCCTCTCCTCTCCTCACCTCTCCTCCCTGCTTCTTGTAAATCCTGGCCAAAATAAAGCAGATTCATGCATTCAAAAGGCCTTTTAGCCATTTGTGTATAAGAAGCCGCAGGCTGCTAGCTGGTGCCAGGAAGTCTAGGTCCCAGATCAGTAGCTCAGATAAGGAAGGTCCAAGGATATTTGTAATTGTTAGTATGTAGGAGAATCTTGCCGAGGAACTCCATTGTATTGTAAATGCATGAATTTGATTGGATTGCTGCAAAGGGATTGTAAATAATGTAAATAATGTTGCAAGACAGTTACTCTGCTGTTTGCTGCTTGGCCAGAGTGTTAAAACCTGGCAGAATTGTTTTGTCTTCCAGGGTAAATGTCCTCTCTCTCCCACTTCCACTCAAATCCAGCACCAATGATAACTAATATAGTGGAGGCGAGAGATTGGTCTCGTCTCGTCTCGCCTCGTCAGGCCTTGTCTCGCCCCTCCCCGCCCCTCGCCGCCCCGCCCCTCGCCGCGCCGCCCCGCCCCTCCCCTCCCCTCCCCTCCCCTCCCCTCCCCTCCCCTCCCCTCCCCTCCCCTCCCCTCCCCTCCCCTCCCCTCCCCTCCCCTCCCCTCCCCTCCCCTCCCCTCTCCTCCCTTCCCCTCCCCTCCCCTCCCCTCCCCTCCCCTCCCCTCTCCCCTTCCCTCCCTCCCCCCCCCCCCCTTCCCCTCTCCCCTTCTCCCCTCCCCCCTCCCCCCCCCTCCCCTCCCCCCTCCCCCCTCCCCCCTCCCCCCTCCCCCCTCCCCCCCCCTCCCCCTCCTCTCCTCTCCTCTCCTCTCCTCTCCTCTCCCTTCAACTCCCCTTTCCGTTCTCCACCTCTCTCCTTTCCTCTGCTTCCCTCACCTCCCCCTCCCTTCTCTCCTCTCGCCCTACCCCCGCCTTTCTTGCCCCTCCTCTCCTCTCCTATACTTTCCTCTTCTCTCTTCCCTCCCCTCCACCTCTCTTCCCTCCTCTCCTCTCCTCTCCTCCCTCCACCTCTCTCCTCCCCTCACCTACCCTCTCCACCCCTCTCCTCGCCTCCGCTCCCCTCTCCTCTCCTCTCCTCCGCTCCCCTCTCCTCCCCCCTCCCCTGCCCTCCCCCCCCCTCCCCTCCCCTCCCCTCCCCTCTCCCCCCTCCCCTCTCCCCTCCCCCTCCCCCTCCCCCTCCCTCTTCCTCTTCCCCTCGCCTCTCTCATCATCCCCTCATCTATTCACCACATCTCCTCTCTTTTCTTCCCCTCTCCTCCTCTCTCCTCTCCTCCCATCCTCTGCTCCCTCTCCTCTCCCCATCACATCGCCTCTCATCTTACCCCTCCCCTCCACACTTCTCTCCCCTCTTCTCTCCCCTCCTTTCTCTACCCCTCTCCACTCTCCTCCTCCCTGCTGTTTTCCACCCCGTCTCTCTTCTGCTCGCCTCTCTTCTAAGGAAGTGGTTCTAGAAATCGTGGATGCATTGCTGATAATTTTCCAATGTTCTATAGATTCAGGATCAGTTCCTGTGGATTAATACAGAAACATAGACAATAGGTGCAGGATGAGGCCATTTGGCCCTTCGAGCCAGCACCGCCATTCATTGTGATCATGGCTGATCATCCCCTATCAATAACCCGTGCCTGCCTTCTCCCCATATCTCTTGACTCCACTAGCCCCTAGAGCTCTATCTAACTCTCTCTTAACTTGGAGGATAGCTAATATTATCCCACTTTTTAAGAAAGGCGGGACAGAGAAAATGGAATGATAGACCAGTTAGCCTGACATCAGTGTTGGGGAAGACTAAATTTCTGGAATTTTTTGAAGATGTAACTAGGAAAATGGACAAGGGAAAGCCAGTGGACGTAGTGTACCTGGACTTTCAGAAAGCATTTGATAAGGTCCCACATAGGAGATTAGTGGGCAAAATTAGGGTACATGGTATTGGGGGTAGAGTGTTGACATGGATAGAGAAGTGGTTGGCAAACAGGAAACAAAGAGTAGGGATTAACGGGTCCCTTTCAGAATGGCAGGCAGTGACTAGTGGGGTACCGCAAGGCTTGGTGCTGGGACCGCAGCTATTTACAATATACATCAATGATTTAGATGAATGGATTCAAAGTAACATTAGCACATTTACAGATGACACAAAGCTGGGTGGCAGTGTGAACTGTGAGGAGGATGCTATGAGAATGCAGGGTAACGTGGACAGGTTGGGGGAGTGGGCAGATGCTTGGCAGACGCAGTTTAATGTGGATAAATGTGAGGTTATCCACTTTGGTAGCAAAAACAGGAAGGCAGATTACTATCTAAATGGTGTCAAGTTGGGAAAAGGGGAAGTACAATGGGATCTGGGGGTCCTTGTTCATAGGTCAATGAAAGTAAGCATGCAGGCACAGCAGGCAGTGAAGAAAGCGAATGGCATGTTGGTCAAGAGGAGCTGAGTATAGGAGCAAAGAGGTTCTTCTGCAGTTGTATAGGGCCCTAGTGGGACCACACCTGGAGTATTGTGCGCAGTTTCGGTTCCCTAATTTGAGGAAGGACATTCTTGCTATTGAGGGAGTGCAGCGTAGGTTTACAACGTTAATTTCTGGGATGGCGGGACTGTCATATGCTGAGAGAATGGAGCGGCTGGGCTTGTACACTCTGGTGTTTAGAAGGATGAGAGGGGATCTTATTGAAACATATAAGATTATTAAGGGTTTGGACATGCTAGAGGCAAGAAACATGTTCCCGATGTTGGGGGAGTCCAGAACCAGGGGCCACAGTTTAAGAATAAGTGGTCGGCCATTTTGAACGGAGATGAGGAAACACTTTTTCTCACAGAGAGTTGTGAGTGTGGAATTCTGTACCTCAGAGGGTGGTGGAGGCCTGCTCTCTGGATATTTTCAAGAGAGAGCTAGCTAGGGTTCATAAAGATAGTGGAATCAGGTGATATGGGGAGGTCAGGAACGGTGTACTGATTGGGGATGGTCCGCCATGATCACATTGAATTGCGGTGATGGCTCGAAGGGCCGAATGGCCGACTCCTGCACCTATTGTTTCTTGTCTATTGTCTCTCCATTCTTCCCCTTCCTCTCCCTCCCCTCCCAGCAAAACCAGCACTAAAGATAATTGTAATATGAACTAGGTGAGAGATTGTCTCCTCTCCACTCCCCTCCTCTTCCCTCTCTTCTTCATCCTCCCCCTCTCCGCTCCTCACCTCCCCTCCTCTCTGCTCCCCTCAATCTCCCGTGCCCCTTTGTCTCCCTCTCCTCTCACCTCATCTCTCTACTCTCCTCTCCTCTCTCCTCTACTCTCTCATCTCCTCTACTCTCTCATCTCCTCTGCTCCCCTTTCCTCACCTCACCTCCTGCCCTTCCCCTCCACTCCCCTCTTGTCTCCCCTCTCCATTCCTCTCCTCTCCTCCCCTCCCTCCTCCTTTCCTCTCCTCCCCTCCCCTGTCCTCTCCTCCCTGTTTCTCTCTCTCCCATCCCCTCAAATCCTGTACCAAATATCATTGTAATGTAATGGAGGTGAGAGATTGTCCTCTTCTCTTCTCTCCTCTCCTCTCCTCTCCTCTCCTCTCCTCTCCTCTCCTCTCCTCTCCTCTCCTCTCCTCTCCTCTCCTCTCCTCTCCTCTCCTCTCCTCTCCTCTCCTCTCCTCTCCTCTCCTCTCCTCTCCTCTCCTCTCCTCTCCTCTCCTCTCCTCTCCTCTCCTCTCCTCTCCTCTCCTCTCCTCTCCTCTCCTCTCCTCTCCTCTCCTCTCCTCTCCTCTCCTCTCCTCTCCTCTCCTCTCCCTTCAACTCCCCTTTCCGTTCTCCACCTCTCTCCTTTCCTCTGCTTCCCTCACCTCCCCCTCCCTTCTCTCCTCTCGCCCTACCCCCGCCTTTCTTGCCCCTCCTCTCCTCTCCTATACTTTCCTCTTCTCTCTTCCCTCCCCTCCACCTCTCTTCCCTCCTCTCCTCTCCTCTCCTCCCTCCACCTCTCTCCTCCCCTCACCTACCCTCTCCACCCCTCTCCTCTCCTCCGCTCCCCTCTCCTCTCCTCTCCACCGCTCCCCTCTCCTCTCCTCCCCTCCCCTCTCCTCTCCTCCCCTCTCCCTCTCCTCCATTTCTCCACTACCCTCCACTCCCCTCTCCTCCTCCTCTGCTCTCGTTCCTCCTCACATCTCCCCCCTCACCTCTTCTCCTCTCGGCTCCCCTCCGTCTCCCATTCTTCTCGTCCTCCACTCCCTTCTCCTCTCCTCTCCTTCCCTCCACTACTCTCATCCCCCTCTCTCCTACCCTCCCTCTCCCTCCCCTCCTCTACTCACCTCCCCTCACCACCCCTCTCCTATCCTCCCTGCTCTATTCTCCCCTCTCCTCCCCCCTCCTTTTTCCTATCCCCTACTCCCCCTCCTCTCCTCTCCTCTCCTCTCCCCTCCCCTCAACTCCAGCACCAAATTGGTGGTGGAGAGATTGTCTCCTCTCCTCCTTACCTCTCCCTTCCTCCCCTCTCTTCTTGCCACTCCCCTCCCCTCTTCTCCCTCTCCTCCCCACTCCTCTCCCGTCCTGTTCTCCCCTCTGCTCTCCTCTCCTCCCCTCCCTTTTTCTCTCCTCTCCCCTCTCAACTCCTCACCTTTCCTCCCCACTGCTAACCTCCTCCCACATCTCCTCTCCTCTCCCCTCATCCCCTCCCCTTTCAACCCCCTCCTCTCTCTCTCCACCCTCTCCCTCCCCCTCCCCTCAAATAAGCACCAAAGATAATTCCGATATGGTGGACATGAGAGATTGTCTCCTCTCCTCTGCTCTCCTCTCCACTCCCGTACCCCCTTCTCCTCTTCTTTCCTCCCCCCACGTCCCCGCTCCTATCCCCTCCTCCCTTCTCCACTACCCTCCAGTGACCTCCTCTGCTTTCCTCGTCCCTCCTCCCATCTCCCCCCTCCGCCTCTCCTCTCATCCCCCCTCTCTCCTACCCTCCCTCTCCCTCCACTCCTCTACGCCCCTCTCTCATCTCAGGCTGCAGGAGGATCGGGTCTGGGAACTTAATATTCAGGGTTATACATCCTATAGAAAGGACAGGCAGGTGGGCAGAGGAGCTCTGCTGGTGAGGAATGGAATTCAGTCCCTTGTGAGGGAAGACATAGGGACTGACGAGATAGAGTCACTGTGGATTGAGTTGAGGAATTGCAAAGGCAAGTAGACACTAATTGGTGTTATCTACAGACCCCCAAATAGTAGCCGGGATATAGGGTGTAAGTTACAGCAGGAGTTAAAACTGGCATGTAACAAATGTAAGGCCACTGTGGTGATGGGGGATTTCAATATGCAGGTAGACTGGGAAAATCAGCTTGGTTCAGGACCTCAAGAAAGAGAGTTTGTAGAATGCCTCTGAGATGGTTTCAATATAATTATGGAGAGGGTCAGAACTGGACCTAGGGTTGAGATTTTTGATTGGAGAAAGGCTAACTTTGAGGAGATGCGAAATGATTTAAAAGGAGTAAATTGGGACAGTTTGTTTTATGGGAAAGATGTGGAAGAGAAATGGAGTACATTTAAAGGGGAAATTTAAAGAGTACAGAATCTTTATGTCCCTGTTCGGTTGAAAGGAAATAGTAAAAATTGGAAAGAGCCATGGTTTTCAAGGGAAATTGGACACGGTTCGGAAAAAGAGAGAGATCTACAATAATTATAGGCAGCATGGAGTAAATGAGGTGCTTGAGGAGTATAAAGAATGTAAAAAGAATCTTAAGAAAGAAATTAGAAAAGCTAAAAGAAGTTATGAGGTTGCTTTGGCAAGTAAGGTGAAAGTAAATCCAAAGGGTTTCTACAGATATATTAATAGAAAAAGGATAACGAGGGATAAAATTGGTCCATTGGAGAAACAGAGTGGACAGCTATCTGCAGAGCCAAAAGAGATGGGGGAGATATTGAACAGTTTCTTTTCTTCGGTATTCACCAAGGAGAAGGATATTGAATTATGTGAGGTAAGGGAAACTAGTAGAGTAGCTATGGAAACTATGAGATTCAAAGAAGAGGAAGTACTGACACATTTCCTCCGCTATCGGGTATATGAACGGTCCCTGCAGAGGCTAGGGCACTATTCAATCCCCTTTACACCATTATGGACATTGAACTTTGTCTGAGGTGATGATGTATAAAATAGTGCTACAATGCTGATCAATGCATTCTTCTCTCTCTATTGCCACTTTTCTCTATTATTCGCATGAGTCACACAACGCACGAACAGGTCCTTCTGCCCAATCTGTCAACGCCGATCAATGTACACCATTCACATTAGTCCCACCTGCCGTTTTTTTGGCGCATGTCAGTTCCTATTTGTGTTTGGCCAAATGTATTTTAGATCCTGTGTAGTTTCTACCTCAGCTACCACTTTTGGCAGCTAATTTGATATTTGCACCACCCGCTGTGCGAATCCATGTAGCGACCTAGCGAGCGATCCTTATGCCCAGTGACCTGTATCATCGCGTTTGAACTGATAACATCTATAAATGATGTATGTAATCTGTTTGGGTAGCATGCAGAACAATGTTTTTCCACTGTACATCGGTACATGTGCCAATAATATCCCTAAACCTGAACCGAAAACCTAAAGCGCCTGTCATCTCCATTGTTTACAACACCATGAAACCAGCGACATGTCTCATAGGTTGCAGAAACATTGCATCATCCATTTTGAGGATGCAACAAGTAAAATGGACGGGAGAGCCAGTGGATGTAGTGTACCTGGACTTTCAGTAAGCATTTGTTAAGATCTCACACAGGAGATTAGTGGCTACAATTTCAGCACATGGTATTGGGGTTGGATATTGACATGGATAGAGAATGGGACCGCAGCTATTTATAAAATATACTAGACTGAGTGGGACCTGTTGGGTCCCAGCTTCACATGGGAGGGCTGGTCCCCCAATGCAATATTCCACTTATCCACAAATTCCAATATTGCTAGCCAGTGGGGGCTGACTTTCTGGAGCGCTAGCATGGTTGTTGTGGGCTGAAAGGGCTGGTTTCCAGAGGGCTAGTATAGACATTGTGGGCCGAATTGATTCTTGGGCTTGCAGCTCAGGCACTGAAGCCTGAGAGCTCAATCACTGAATCCTGGCAGCTCAGTCACTCAGGCCTGGCAGTTCAGTCACTCAGGCATGGCAGGCTGGCAGCTCGGTAACTGAGGCCTGGCGGGCTGGCAAATGAGAAACTGCCAGACATTCTGCCGAAAACAGGTGACAGCCTCTGCGAGATAGATTGGGTAGAGGGTGGACAATCAATTTTAGCAATTTTTATCTTTTTTGCAGATCACAGCAATGAAGGAGGAAAGTCTATCCTTACGTAAACCTCTGGAGCGCTAGTATGGGTGTTGTGCACTGAATGGACTGGTTTCCAGAGGGCTAGTATGGACAGGACATTGTGGACTGAATTGATTATTGGACTACAGTTCAGTGAGTCATGGCTGGTGGGCTGGCAGTTCACTAAGTCACAGCTGGTGGGCTGGCACTTCAGTCACTTCTGGCTGGTGGACTGGCAGTTCACTTACTCATGGCTGGTGTGCTGGCGATCCACTCACTCACGGCTGGTGTGGTGGCAGTTCACTCAGTCACCCTTCCTCCCTTCACCCACCCCCACTGCTCCTTGCCATTCCCCTCTCCCCCACACATTCAGTACATCTACCCTCAACCACCCCCCACGCATTCTTAGTGGCTCTCCGACAGCACAGCCATTCCTGCCTATTAGGTTCCCATTGTGAAGAAGAACACGCAGGCATGGCAAGTGCAAAAAAGGATTTATTAAACATTAAAATGTGAATGACTGAAAAAATATCAACAATTTAAATGAGATGAGATTTCTCAAGTTCTTGTTGTGGTCTGCTCCCCACTGCCTCATGATGTCACTTTGCTGGTGATATAAAAAAATGCTATTTTAATATAGAGAGATTGAGTGGTTCAATTTTAACAAAGAAATCTGAGAATTTACCTCATACATCATTCAGTGGAGGCCTGCAAGTCCAATCTCACAGCACTTGAAGCGTAGTGCGGGCTGCAAGTCCAACCTCACAGCACTCCAAGCCAGCAAATCCAAATTTTCAGCATTTCAAGCAGAGTGCACACACATGCATTCACACACACACACAGACACTCACACTCGTACACACACACACACACACAGACACACACACAAACATACAAACACAAATACATACACACAAACAGTCATACACACACACACACATACACTCAGACTCACACAACAAACACACATTCACAGACAGATACACACAAACACACACTCACACACACCCACACAGACAGACACACACAAACTTACACAAACACACGGTCACAGACAGACACACAGACAGACATACTGGCAGACACTCTCACACACACACACACACACACACTAACACATACACAGACACTGACACATACACAGAAACTCACAAACATACAGACAGACACACAGACAGACAGATACACACACAGCCAGACACACTCACCGACAGACACACATACAGACACACAGACACACACACTTACACTTACACACACACAAAGACACACTCACACATACATACAGACAAAAAGAAAGATACAAACACTCACACACCATACCTGTATATATGACTGTAAACTTTTCTGAATACTCAAACGGCAGAGCGCAGTGTCTCCACTATAGGCCTTCCGCAGTCAGTCGGACCTAATAAAGTGGTTATTTCTCCCAGCCACAGTTGCCAAACCACAGTTGCGAAAGGACAGTTGCAAAAACCACATGCCAGCCCAAGAATCCATTCGGCCCACAATGTCCATACTAGCCCTCTGGAAACAGTCCCTTCGGCCCGCAAGACGTCCAGAATAGGTGGAGAGACCAGCGTTGGGGGACCAGCCATCCGGTATGAAGGTGGGACCCAACGGGCCCCACTTAGTCTAGTTTAAAATGACCGTTTTTTATTTACACTGTGGATGTTGTATATACCGACTGTGCGCCAGATGAGGTAGTTGAGTAAGAACACAATTCAAAAACACAATTTCAAATAAACGTTTGGACTTGTAGATAGGGGAGGCTTAGAGTAAGATAGGGATTGAACTCGGCAAATATTCAAGCTTTGATTGGCTATTTTAGATGGTGTGGTCAAGTTGGGCCTTAGGGCGTTTCATTACTCTTTGACGTTATGACTCTTGGTGCTGCCTGACTTGTCTCCATCAATTTCTGTGTACGTTGGGGTTTTGTGTTCAAACAGCGCGCCACATGTCAGCAAAGCTGTAAAATCATCAGAGAGCGGTTATAAACGAATAACTACAGGGGCGAGAAGATGATGTGTTGAAGAGACATGCGTCACTCCGTGTGAACTTATCGTCGAGACATGTCGGGATCTTCCCTCGATTTCTGGAGGATTCGGCAATAAAGAGGCCAGGAAGATGCACTCGGAGGTTCACCGCTTTACCGGGAAAATGAGAAGGGCGGGAGTTCCATACCTGAACCATCGACTATTGTGGGTCAGTCAATAATAATTTGTCATGGAATCCATTTTACCGCCATTCATCATATCTTATTATTCTTATTCGTTTGGTTATTAATTGGAATATGAACGAAATCTCCAAAGCTCTCGGGAGGCGGTGTTCGCGTTGATCGGGTCAACTGAGGAGACCAGGAATCGAATTGCGGCCGACATGTTGGGAAGCAGCTGGTTTGTCACCATCGTCTACTGAAGAAAGGAGACACAGAGTTGCACTTATTTCTTCAGATCTGGGAAGCGGATTATTGGTGATCTTACGCAGCGAATTACCCAACATACACGCGGAACCTGCATGTTTTCCACAAATGACTTATTGATGGATTCGTGCCGGTTCCCATGCAGTTCTCTTGCCGTCCACGTGATGTCCCCATCATTGAAAAGCTGGAAATTGTTCAACACCCGATCATTATTGGATCTGAGCTTCATTGTTTGAGGAGCCAAGAACAGAACTTCGAGCAGCTCAAATGGTTCAAATGACCTTTGTTGCCCCATGTGCCAATTACGCTGCAGTGATTTGCGAATTACCACACAGCCATACGAAACAAAAGCAACAAGACACACAATTACATACAAGTTAACATCCACCACAGCGAATTCCCCACATTACTCACTATGCAAGAAGGCAACAAAGTCCAACCTTCTTCCTCTGTATACTCTCCTGGTCGGGTCTATCAAACAATCCGCAGTCGGAGCGATCAAAGCCCCCGTCGGGGTGATCATAACTCCCGCGTCGGGGCGGTTGAAACTCCCTCCGCGGCATGGAGCTCCCAACTCGGCCTCTTCTTACCAGAGACAGCGGGATCCACGATGTTAAAGCCCACAGGCCCCGCGGTTGGCGCTTCGATCCCCGGCAAAGGCATCGCAAGGTCCGCGATGTTAAAGTCCCGCCGACTCCCGCGGCCTGGAGCGCCAGATCGGTCTCCAGGAGAGGCCGCCAACTCCACGGTGTCAGCGCACAGTGCGGACGGAGATATGATGCGGAAAAAATCGCATCTCCGTCGAAGAAAGAGATTGAATAAAAGTCCCCCCCCCCCCCCCCCTCACACACAACCCCACATAAAACAAACCAAGGATCACTAAAACATACTTTTTAATACATTAAAAATAAGAAAGAAGAAGAAAGGACAGACAGCCTGTAGGCGAGGTAGCCACTACTGGTGACTAGGTCAGTTCGCGGATAATATTGAAAGTAAGAACAGTCTCGAACTTTACTGTATGCGTTTAGCAATGTGTACATGTATGCGCAAAAGGATGGGATGGTTAGCTTTTCCAAACTCCGGGACCGGGTAATCTTTTCCCACTCTTCCACTGAATGCTCGATTTTAGCACCAACAGTCCTCAGTCAGTGATTACAGATTACACTTCCTCCAGAATAACATCAGCGCCTGCAAGTATTGGTTTTCCGCCCGTTACTATACCTCATTTACACTCGCCACAGTGCGGCCAAACCCGGCTCTTATTGTATTTACGAGTTAGCCGATTGAACAAATGGGATGGGTCAAATAATGTGCTTCGTGGAGATGGAATAGAAGACGAAGATAGTGAACTTAGTGACACGATGTCAGGACAATAACCCCTCTTTCCATGTCAGCAAGTTGAAGGACGTAGTTATTGACTTCATGAAGCATGGTGCATTACAGCCCACAGCTGCATCAATGGTGTGGAATTGAAAATGGTCGAGTGCTCAAGTTACAAGGTGTTAGATTACCAACGATCTGTCGCAGGGTAATCAATTGATGCGACTTCCAAGAAGGCACATCAACGCGTCTACTACAGCAGGAGTCTGAGGTAATGTGGCTTGTCTCCAGTGACTGACAAGCTTCTCGGGATATATCGTGGAAAGCATATTGTCGGGTTGCACCACAGATTGGAGTGGGAACTGGTCTGCCAAGACCGCGAGAAATTGCAGTTATAAATAGAGTAGGAACTGCAGATGCTGGAAAATCGACTATACAAAAATGGTGGAGAAACTCAGCGGGTGCAGCAGCATCTATGGAGTGAAGGAGATAAGCAACGTTTCGGGCCGAAACCCTTCTTCGGACTGAGAGGGGGGGGGGGGGGGGGGGGGGAAGAAAGGAAAAAGGAGGAGAAGGCACGAGGGCTGAGGGAGAGCTGGGAACGTGGAGGACACACCAAGGGCTAACAGAATTGTGAAAATTCAATGTTCATGCCACCAGGATGCAGACTCCCCAAGCGGAATATGAGGTGCTGTTCCTCCAATTGCCGGTGTTGCTCACTCTGGCCCTGAAGGAGACCCAGGACAGAGAGTTCGGATACGGAATGGGAGGGGACTAGTGGGTTGAAAGGTGAGGACTGGGGGGACTATGCCCTTGTTGCGAGTGGGGGGGGGGGGGGGGGGGGTTACGAGGTATGGAAGAGACCCTGGTGCGAGCCTCGTCTATAGTGCTGGAGGGGACCCCCGTTCCCTGAAGAATGAGGACATTTGCGATGCCCTGGTGTGGAACACCTCATCCTGGGAGCAGATGCGGTGTAGACGGAGGAATTGGGAGTAGGGGATGGAGTCCTTACAGGAAGCAGGGTGGGAAGAAGAGTAGACTAGATAGCCATGGGAGTCAGTGGGTTTATAGTGGATGTCCTATAGTGGATGATCCTCCAAGTAACAGATGCACTACAATACTCTCAATGGTGCGAACTATATGCCTCACTCTGTATCTTCCACATGGCTCTATATATTGTCAGAGAACACGGTAATAGACCTTTCGGCCCAGCTGCCGACCGATGTGCCCCATCTGCACGAATCACTCCAATCCATCTTTCGCCCACATAACCCCAAATCGTTCCTATCCACTAAGCAGTTTAACTCCCATTGCAATGTTAACCATATAACAAACCATATAACAATTACAGCACGGAAACAGGCCATCTCGGCCCTACAAGTCCGTGCCGAACAACTTTTTTCCCTTAGTCCCACCTGCCTGCACTCATACCATAACCCTCCATTCCCTTCTCATCCATATGCCTATCCAATTTATTTTTAAATGATACCAACGAACCTGCCGCCACCACTTCCACTGGAAGCTCATTCCACACCGCTACCACTCTCTGAGTAAAGAAGTTCCCCCTCATGTTACCCCTAAACTTCTGTCCCTTAATTCTGAAGTCATGTCCTCTTGTTTGAATCTTCCCTATTCTCAAAGGGAAAAGCTGATCCACATCAACTCTGTCTATCCCTCTCATCATTTTAAAGACCTCTATCAAGTCCCCCCTTAACCTTCTGCGCTCCACAGAATAAAGACCTAACTTATTCAACCTTTCTCTGTAACTTAGTTGTAACAATGCAACAATGTTGTAACAATGACTCCCTCAACGACCTCCTCTGGTAGCTCATTCTCCATGTGAATCCATTAGCCCACCACTCGTTGTCCTGGAGTTTGAACTGATACTGTCAATATATGATATATCTGATGTGTTTGGATAGCATGCAACATATCGCTATTCACATGTACTCGTGTAACAATATCAAACTTAAACCTGAAGCTCAAACCTAAAACGCCTCTCATTTTAATTGTCTACAACATCGTGTCCCCAGAGGGATCTTTCACGGCTTATTGTTCCATTGTTCCAGATATAAACATGCACATTTAAATAATATTTTTACAAACATTCTTTGTTTTGTGTTTTTTTACAGAACTCAAATTATCCAACTGCACTTGTCAAGTTAGACGGAGAACTGAATGACACAATGTGACTTGAACTAAGGTTATTGATTCTCATTAATACACGGAGAATTCAGGGTTTGATGGAAATAACCAACAATATTCAGCACGATATGCTATATAATACACTATACTCTGCATTCTGTAACATCCTCCACGCTACAACTACAGGATTTTAATTGATTGTATCGGTGTATGGCATATCTGGACTGAATAGACAGTGAGCAAAGTCACGCTTTCCACTGCATCTAGGACCATGTGACAATAATAGACCAGCCTCACCTTACCTGATCTAATGATCTGATATAAGTTACAACCATGAACAGAGCGGGATGTTCGTACTACGATGGCTCTAAGAATGTCCATGTTACGGAAACAGTATATATTAAACAAGAGAAGGTGTTGAATGGCGGTTAACCACAAATGAACTGTTGGACAAATGTGGAGACAAGGTGACGAGTGGGCGCGGCTGGAAGAACACAGTAAAACACCCGATACCGTAACGTGGACCGTATTAATTGCCGGACATTTACAATACAACATAAAAAAAATATACTCAGCAGACTCAGAAAACTCATATGTAATGTCAGAAGTAAATTATCTCACCTATGTTTGTCCCTTATACCTAGCACCATCTTTGTGTCAAGTCTTCCCTTCAGGTTCCTTGTAAATCTTACCCCTCTCACCTTAACCCTATGATGTCTGATTTGTGATTTTCCATCCTGGATAAAAGACTGCATTCATCCTAATTATTCGTCTCATGATTTTACACACTTTATATTATCACCCTGCAGCTTCATCCGCTCCAGTGAACAAAGTCCTCACCTTTCCCTACAGCTGGGACACACAATGAGATGGCAGTACAGTCCTGCTATAACTAATGACGGTGACACCACATGTGGAGAAATATGCAGAGACTGGACCAAGAGTCATAGTCACATGGCAGAGAAACAAACCCAGCAACTCTCTGTGTCCATGCGACCCAATTACAGAATCACATTTACTAGCAATTGGTCCACAGAATATTATGTCCTGGCTCTCTCTCTTTTAAAGAAGATGACACTTACCTTTGAAGCGGTGTAGAGTCAGAAGGTCAGATTTACCCAGAGCATAAAGTGGATGTGAGACGATCACAAATTAATCAGCCCCTCTACTGTGTACAGTTGCTAAAACCAACAAGTGAATTTATTGACATTGATTTGTGGGACTGTGACGCTCTGACAGGATAGACCTTCAATGCAATAACCAACGGGTATAAGGAAGATTATGTTAAGATCAGAAGATCAGAATATAAATTCACCTTGGAGTGACTGAGATGAGATGTAATTTACTCTCTCAGATATATCTGCATGGAGAGTACCCTCTCCTCCAGAAAACGATGATGTCCATTTGTTAAACACATACAAGCGAAGTTCCTTGTGGACAAGACGGAACTGAAGACTAATGTGACCAGCTATGGAAATGAACTTGTTAGCAGGATCAGTTTGATAATTAATTGTCTGAACAGGCCTGAGCTTGGCATTGTGCCTGTGGCCGTGTGTACCTGTGTCCATGGCCTAGGAATGTGCTCCACCTTCTGCCACTGCTTCCTCCGGAGGAGACTGACAACACCTCTACAAACATATCCAGAAGTGCCATTGAAAGCATAAGGTCAGGATGCATCACAGCCTGGTCTGGAAATAGGTCTAGCCAAGACTACAAGACATTGCAGAGATATATTCTATTGTGTCCATGTATGGTGAGACTGGTCTGAGTGGATAGCAGGCACAACCACGCTTTTCACTGTAACTACGTACATGTGACAATAATAAATCTAGCCGAACCCAGACAAATCTAATGATTGGAAATAAGTAACAACTGTGATCAAAGCGTGAATATAAGTACAATGATGGGGTCAAAGATTACCCACGTGACACAGCCGGTGTTTATATACAAGGGAATTTGATGCATCGTTGTTATCTGCAAATGAACAGTTCGACAAATGCGTGAGAAGATTATGTGTGGGGGTAGGAGACAGAATAGTGTGAAATGCTAATACTGTTTTGTGGACCCCAGTTATTGTCGGGCACCGGAAATAAAATAGGAAAAAAGGATGAACCCATAAGATTCAGAAGATGCAGGAAACATGTTCCCGATGTTGGGGGGAGTCCAGAACCAGGGGCCACAGTTTAAGCATATGGAGTAAGCCATTTTGAACGGAGACGAGGAAATAGTTTTTCTCACAGAGAGTGGCGATTCTGTGGAATTCTCAGCATCAGAAGGCGGCGGAGGCAGGTTCTCTGGATGCTTTCCAGAGAGAGCGAAATAGGGCTCTTAAAGATAGAGGGGTCAGGGGATATAGGGAGAAGGCAGGAACGGGGTACTGATTGGGGATGATCAGCCATGATCACATTGAATGGCGGTGCTGGCTCGAAGGGCCGAATGGCCTACTCCTGCACCTATTGTCTATAGTATATTATCTAATGTCCCTGTCCCACCTAGGAAACCTGAATGGAAAGCTCTGGAGACCTTGCGCCCCAGCCAAGGTTTCCGTGAGGTTCCCGGAGGTTCCGGTCACTCTCCCTGATGGTGGAAAGTGGTTTCAGCGTAGTCGAGGCTTTTTCTATGTTCCTGCGATTATTTAAAAAAAAACGAAACCGACCTCGACTAAAAATAGGTCGCCGTTTGGTCGAAGCCAGTGGAGTGGGGTCGCTATTTACTTACAGACAGTCGCAGGCAATCTCCTTCGCTGACCGGTCATTTTGATTGGCTCATTGGAGTTTTGAGCAAAGAGGATTGGCGTACTGCGCATGTTGTTCCATTGTTTAAAAAGGGGTCTAAGAGTAAACCTAGCAATTATAGACCTGTTAGTTTGACGTCAGTGGTGGTCAAATTAATGGAAAGGATACTTAGAGATTATATATATAAGCATCTGGATAAACAGGGTTTAATTAGGAACAATCAACATGGATTTGTGCCTGGAAGGTCATGTTTGACTAATCTTCTTGAATTTTTTGAAGAGGTTACTCGGGAAATTGATGAGGGTAAAGCAGTGGATGTTGTGTATATGGACTTCAGTAAGGCCTTTGACAAGGTTCCTCACGGAAGGTTGGTTAAGAAGGTTCAATTGTTGGGTATTAATGGTGGAGTAGCAAGATGGATTCAACAGTGGCTGAATGGGAGATGCCAGAGAGTAATGGTGGATGGTTGTTTGTCCGGTTGGAGGCCAGTGACTACTGGGGTGCCACAGGGATCGTGTTGGGTCCACTGTTGTTTGTCATGTACATCAATGATCTGGATGATGGTGTGGTAAATTGGATTAGTAAGTCAAGTCAAGTCAAGTCAAGTCAAGTATATTTGTCACATACACATACGAGATGTGCAGTGAAATGAAAGTGGCAATGCTCGCGGACTTTTGTGCAAAAAGACAAACAACCAAACAACCAAACAAACTATAAACACAATCATAACACACATATTCTTTTACATAATATATAATGAAAGGAAAAACGTTCAGTAGAGTTAGTCCCTGGTGAGATAGGCGTTTACAGTCCGAATGGCCTCTAGGAAGAAACTCCTTCTCAACCTCTCCGTTCTCACCGTATGGCAAAGGAGGCGTTTGCCTGACCGTAGCAGCTGGAACAGTCTGTTGCAGGGGTGGAAGGGGTCTCTCATGATATTGTTGGCTCTGGAGTTGCACCTCCTGATCTATAGTTCCTGAGGATTTGGTCACTTGCCTGGAAAGCCTCGACCTGCATCTACTGATCAAAGATCCTTTAGGATCATTGCTACCGACCGCGCGCGCACACACACACACACAGACACACACACACACACACACACACACACACACACACACACACACACACACACACACACACACACACACACACACACACACACACACACACACACACACACACACACACACACACACATACACACACACACACACACACACACACACACACACACACACACACACACAGAGCCACACACACACACACACACACACACACACACACACACACACACACACAGAGCCACACACACACACACACACACACACACACAGACACACACACACACACACACACACAGACAGACACACACACACACACACACACACACACACACACACACGGACACACACACACACACACACACACGACACACACACACACACACACACACACACACACAGAGCCACACACACACACACACACACACACACACACACACACACACACACACACACACACACACACACACACACACACACACACACACACACACACACACACACACACACACACACACACACACACACACACACACACACACACACACACACACACACACACACACACACACACAGACACACACACCGCGAAGGTGGAGGCTAGGGGCAGCGGAGGAGCGCTGTCTGCACGTTGAAGAGAAAGGTAAACGGCTGCCACAGAGCACGGTAAGTCATTTAGCAAGCGCGGGAGGGAGGGAGAGAAGGGGAAAAAGGGGACAGAAGGACAGAGAAAGGGAGATTAGGGGAGGAGAGGGGAGAGACATGGGGATATAAGGGGAGATAATAGGGGTTAAGGGATGAGAACGGGGAGGAGAAGGAGTGGAGACAGTTTTAAGATGTTTAATAAAGGGCATTTTACCTTCCGGCGGATGTTTTAGGTCCTGAAAACCAAAGATCCTATAAGATAACCATATAACCATATAACAATTACAGCACGGAAACAGGCCATCTCGACCCTTCCAGTCCGTGCCGAACACGTATTCTCCCCTAGTCCCATCTACCTGCGCTCAGACCATAACCCTCCATTCCTTTCCCGTCCATATAACTATCCAATTTATTTTTAAATGATAAAAACGAACCTGCCTCCACCACCTTCACTGGAAGCTCATTCCACACAGCCACCACTCTCTGAGTAAAGAGGTTTCCCCTCATGTTACCCCTAAACTTCTGTCCCTTAATTCTCAAGTCATGTCCCCTTGTTTGAATCTTCCCTACTCTCAGTGGGAAAAGCTTATCCACGTCAACTCTGTCTATCCCTCTCATCATTTTAAAGACCTCTATCAAGTCCCCCCTTAACCTTCTGCGCTCCAAAGAATAAAGCCCTAACTTGTTCAACCTTTCTCTGTAACTTAGTTGCTGAAACCCAGGCAACATTCTAGTAAATCTCCTCTGTACTCTCTCTATTTTGATGACATCCTTTCTATAATTAGGCGACCAAAATTGTACACCATACTCCAGAATTGGCCTCACCAATGCCTTGTACAATTTTAACATTCTATACTCAATGCTCTGATTTATAAAGGCCAGCACACCAAAAGTTTTCTTTACCACCCTATCTACATGAGATTCCACTTTCAGGGAACTATGCACAGTTATTCCCAGATCCCTCTGTTCACCTGCATTCTTCAATTCCCTACCATTTACCATGTACGTACTATTTTGATTTGTCCTGCCAAGATGTAGCACCTCACACTTATCAGCATTAAACTCCATCTGCCATCTTTCAGCCCACTCTTGCAACTGGCATAAATCTCTCTGTAGACTTTGAAAATCTACTTCATTATCCTCAACCCCACCTATCTTAGTATCATCGGCACCAAATCCCCCCACAACCCCCCCTCCCATATCAACTCCTGTTTGTCAACTATAAAAACCTGGATGCAACATAAGTTCCTCAAACTCAACAGCGATAAGACAGAATTCCTCCTCATAGGTTCCAAAGTCACACTCAGCAAAATCAATAACCCCACTCTCACCATCGACGGCACCACTGTCTCCCCATCTCCCCAGGCCCGCAACCTTGGCGTGATCTTTGATTCCACACTCTCCCTTGAGCCTCACATCCGCCATGTCAGTAAAACCTCCTTCTTTCATCTCCGCAACATCGTCAAACTCAGACCCTCTCTCACACCTCCCGCTGCTGAAAGACTCACCCATGCCTTCATCTCCTCCCGACTGGACTATTGCAACTCACTTCTCCTTGGCATCAGCTCCACCTACATCAACCGACTCCAACTGGTCCAGAACGCAGCCGCCCGACATCACCACACCAAATCCTGGCTCACCACACCACATCACTCCAGTCCTCAAACAACTTCACTGGCTTCCCATCTCCCACCGGATCACCTACAAAATCCTGATCCTCACCTTCAAAGCCCTCCACCCTCTGACCCCCCCACCCCCCCCCCCCATATCTCACTGACCTCCTCTCCCCTACCAACCCTCACGGTCCCTCAGATCCACATCAGCCGGTCTCCTCTCCATCCACAAGTCCAACCTCCGCAGTTTTGGGCACAGAGCCTTCTCCAGGGCAGCTCCCAGGCTCTGGAACTCCCTCCCCCAACTGATCCGCAATTCCGTGTCATCACCATCTTCCAGTCCCGCCTCAAGACCCATCTCTTCACTTCTGCCTACCCTTAGCCCCACGTCCCCCTCCCTTTTCATCTGTGCATTAATTGCCTCATATTGTGTTTTGAATTGAATTATGTCTTTACTTTGTGTACTAGTCATGTCTCTACTATTTATTTCATTCCCCTTACATGTTTTTCCTCTACCTGCTAAATTTTTGTAAGGTGTCCTTGAGACTCTTGAAAGGCGCCCATAAATAACATTTATTATTATTATTATTTTATCTGCATACTTGGTGGTGGGCCTGATCTCAGACAACGACGAGAAGGCCTACCGGGAGGAGGTGGCTGGTCTAGCACTCTGGTGCCAGGATAACAGCCTCCTCTTGAACATCAAAAAAACGAAGGAGCTGATCGTGGACTTTAGGAGGGCACATCATCCGAGGACGTACACTCCATTGAGGATAATTGGGGATCATGTGGATTAGGTGAACTATTTTAAATATCCGGGAGTCCACATCTCCGAGGATATGACATGGGCATCACACGCCTCAGCACTCGTGAGTAAGGCAAGGCAGCGCCTTTACCACCTCAGGCAATTGAGGAAATTCAGAGTGTCTCCGAGGATCCTCCAGTGCTTCTACGCAGCGGCGGTGGAAAGCATCTTGTCCGGGAACATTGCCATCTGGTTTGGGAATTGCTCTGCCAAGGACAAGAAGGCTCTGCAGAGAGTAGTGCGTTCGGCCGAACGCACTATGGGAACTTCACTTGTCCCCCTGCAGGAACTATAGATCAGGAGGTGCAACTCCAGAGCCAACAATATCATGAGAGACCCCTTCCACCCCTGCAACAGACTGTTCCAGCTGCTACGGTCAGGCAAACGCCTCCTTTGCCATACGGTGAGAACGGAGAGGTTGAGAAGGAGTTTCTTCCTAGAGGCCATTCGGACTGTAAACGCCTATCTCACCAGGGACTAACTCTACTGAACGTTTTTCCTTTCATTATATATTATGTAAAAGAATATGTGTGTTATGATTGTGTTTATAGTTTGTTTGGTTGTTTGGTTGTTTGTCTTTTTGCACAAAAGTCCGCGAGCATTGCCACTTTCATTTCACTGCACATCTCGTATGTGTATGTGACAAATATACTTGACTTGACTTGGCTTGACTTGACTTACTAATCCAATTTACCACACCATCATCCAGATCATTGATGTACATGACAAACAACAGTGGACCCAACACGATCCCTGTGGCACCCCAGTAGTCACTGGCCTCCAACCTGACAAACAACCATCCACCATTACTCTCTGGCATCTCCCATTCAGCCACTGTTGAATCCATCTTGCTACTCCACCATTAATACCCGACAATTGAACCTTCTTAACCAACCTTCCGTGAGGAACCTTGTCAAAGGCCTTACTGAAGTCCATATACACAACATCCACTGCTTTACCCTCATCAATTTCCCGAGTAACCTCTTCAAAAAATTCAAGAAGATTAGTCAAACATGACCTTCCAGGCACAAATCCATGTTGATTGTTCCTAATTAAACCCTGTTTATCCAGATGCTTATATATATAATCTCTAAGTATCCTTTCCATTAATTTGACCACCACTGACGTCAAACTAACAGGTCTATAATTGCTAGGTTTACTCTTAGACCCCTTTTTAAACAATGGAACAACATGCGCAGTACGCCAATCCTATTTGCTCAAAACTCCGATGAGCCAATCAAAATGACCGGTCAGCGAAGGAGATTGCCTGCGACTGTCTGTAAGTAAATAGCGACCCAACTCCACTGGCTTCGACCAAACGGCGACCTATTTTTAGTCGAGGTCGGTTTCGTTTTTTTTTAAATAATCGCAGGAACATAGAAAAAGCCTCGACTACGCTGAAACCACTTTCAACCATCAGGTAGAGTGACCGGAACCTCCGGGAACCTCACGGAAATCATGGGTGCGGCGCAAGGTCTCTAGAGGTTTCCGTTCAGGTTTCCTAAGTGGGACAGAGGCTTAAGACTTCCGCTTGAGAGGGCAACGTATCCAATGTCTGAAATGAATGACCTTATCAAAGATCGGATCTAGTCTAAACAAATGCACGCTGTGTTACTGTTTCACAAATCATACGCCCGCAACTATTGGCGTTGCAGCGCGCTCTAGATGAGAGTGTAAACTGGCTCGTCAGCGCAACTCAACATTGCTGCAGAATTAGTTGCTGCCCAACATTTATTACCCAACAGAAATAACCAAACCTGGCTACCTATTGCCACTGCCGAGTTGCCCACACAGTGAATTAGTGGTGAACCCTGCAATAATACTGACGTTAATACCTCGTGTGGAGAAACGTGCATATCTTGGACCATTAGTCATTGAGTCACACAGCAGGGAAATAGGCCGAGAAACAGTCTGTGTGTATGCTGTCCAATTATTAAATCCCATCTACCAGCACTTAGTCTGCAGAATATTATGCCCTGGCACTATCCTTTTTAAGGAAGGCGATACTTACCTTCGACTCGGGGCAGAGACAGAATTCGTGACGTATCCGTCGCATCAAGTGGCTCTCAAAAGTGAAGAATGATCAGATCATCCATTCTGTGCACTTCGTCAGAACAACAAATGAATGTATTGACTCAGACATCGAGACTTCTGCGAGGCCGATGCAGGATAGATATTGAGAGAATTACAGCCCGTTTGTGGATGGTCACATTAGGATCATCGTTCAGAATAAGAATTCACCTTGGAGTGACTGAAGTCAGAAGTAGACTATTCTCGCAGATATATCTGAACCTACAGTATTATCTACTCCCAGAAACAAGCATGACCATTAATGAAATGTAAACAGGGTTGGGGCGAAGGTATTTGTGGCAAATAGGGAAATCAACATTGTTGAGACCTGAGTGGAAATGAATATGGAATCAAAAACAGTTTGCAATTATGATATTGAATTGTCAAACAGACTTGATCTTGGTATTGTGCGTGTGACCGTGTGTACCTGTGTCTGCTGGGAGAAGAATGGTTGTTATCTCCAAACCACAGGACCACGGGATGTGCTCTCTCTCCCTCTGTCACTGCTTCCATGGCTCCTATTCCCACGGACCTCAGTCAATGAGGATAGGGGACGGCATCTCCTCCATAATCACTCTCGACATCGGTGGCCTGCAAGGATGCGTTGTTGGCCTCCAACTATACTCCCTTTACACTCTCGACTGTAGGGACACATTTGGCTTTAATTACATCTACAGGTTTGTTCACAACCCTATTGTGCTGGGTCACATGGAGAATAATGACAATATGGAGTACAGGAGGTAGATAGAGAACTAAGATACACGGTGCCAGGACAATAATGTTTCCCTCAATGTCAACAGGACGATGAAGTTAGTTATTGACTTCAGGAAGCATGGTGCAGGGCATGCCCAATCTGCATCAATGGTGCAGAAGTGGAAATGGTTGACAGCTCCCGCTTTGTGTTAATACTATCAAAGGTCTGTCGTGGACCATAGATGCAATAATCCAGAAGGCGCACTAACCCCTTTATACCCCGATGTGACAGATAAATCTCGGCATCTCTCCAGTGACTCTTCCAAACTTCGATAGATGCAGCAAGGACAGCATAATGTAGGGCATCATTGTTATGAGAAAAGCTCGGCTTGAGATGTAGCCAAGTCCACCACACAGACCAGACTTCACACCACTGATTCCATCTACACTTTACGCTGCCTCGGAAAATCAACCAATATCATCAAAGGCCTGCTTCACCTCGACCATTCCTTGTTCTCCCTGCTCCAGTCCGCAGGAACTGCACACACGTGAAAGCGCGCACCAACTAGTAGCTTCTTCCCGTCCGTTATCGGGATTATTAATGGTCCTTCCATAAACTATGGTGCTGTTTGATTCACATGTCCCCATTGAGGACTTAGTCTCTGGAGCTGGTACGGTACATTGCTGGAACTATATTCTGTACACTGTATCTTCTCCTTTGCTCTATCAGTTATACGTGAGTTTGAAATGATTGTACCTATGCATGGAATATCTGGTTGCCTGGATAACATGCAAAACACAGTTCATTTCCCACTCTATCTCGGTATATTTCACAATAATAATCCTAATCCTAAATCTGTTGCTGAAACCTAATGTGCCTCGCATGTTAATTGTTTACAACTCCGCCAAGCCAGTGGGAGGTCTCAAAGGTGAGATAAGTATTGCATCATCTATCGCTCTAGCTGTACACTTCAGAACAGGTAAATAATAATTTCTGCATCTGCTTGAATGAATATTTTGTGTTTATACTAAAAGCTCGAATTGTACATCTGTGAATGTCCGTTTCTTAGGACAAAGATAGACCGGAATCTTGTTTGAATCTTCCCTGTTCTCAAAGGGAAAAGCTGGTCCACATCAATTCTGTCTATCCCTCTCATCATTTTAAAGATCTCTATCAAGTCCCCCTTTAACCTTCTGCGTTCCAGAGAATAAAGACCTAACTTATTCAACCTTTCTCTGTAACTTAGTTGTTGAAACCCAGGCAACATTCTAGTAAATTCAGAAGTGTCAGTACTTCTTTTACTTTGAAACTCATAGTATCCATAGTTACTCTACTAGTTTCCCTTTACACTGTACCCAAGTATCCATGACAGTCATAGACCACACCAAAGCTGGCCAAACATAATGATCTGAGGCGAGTAACAACCATGACCAGTTCGGACTATGACGGAGACTGGAGACGATGAAGATTGTGGACCATGTTGATAAACAAGAGAAGGTGTTGATTGGTTTTAAACAACAGATGAACTGTTGGACAAGTGTAAAGAGAAGGTGACGAGGGGGGATAGGATGAATAAATTGCTGATAATGTTCAGGAGACTTAAGTAATTGCCGAGCTTCTGAGACAGGGAATGAAGACAGGATGTACTAAGAAGAATATTTCCTTTATAAAGGGAAGGAGAAAAAAAACGGAGATTTACAGACTAGTTAGTTTAACATCGGTAGTGGGGAAACTGCTAGAATCAGTTATTAAAGACGGGATAGCAGCACATTTGGAAAGTGGTGAAATCATTGGACAAAGTCAGCATAGATTTGTGAAATGTAAATCATGTCTGACGAATCTTATAGAATTTTTCGAGGATGTAGCTAGTAGAGTGGATAAGGGAGAACCAGTGGATGTGTTATATTTGGACTTTCAGAAGGCTTTCGATAAGGTCCCACATAAGAGATTAGTATACAAACTTAAAGCACACGGTATTGGGGGTTCAGTATTGATGTGGATAGAGAACTGGCTGACAAACAGGAAGCAAAGAGTAGGAGTAAACGGGTCCTTTTCACATTGGCAGGCAGTGACTAGTGGGGTACCACAAGGCTCAGTGCTTGGACCCCAGCTATTTACAATATATATTAATGATTTGGACGAGGGAATTTAATGCAACATCCCCAAGTTTGCGTTTGACACGAAGCTGGGGGGCAGTGTTAGCTGTGAGGAGAATGCTAGGAGGGTGCAAGGTGATTTGGGTAGGCTGGGTGAGTGGGCAAATGCATGGCAGATGCAGTATAATGTGGATAAATATTAGGTTATCCACTTTGGTGGCAAAAACAGGAAAGTAGAATATTATGTGAATGGTGGCCGATTAGGGAAAGGTGAGATGCATCGAGACCTGGGTGTCATGGTACACCAGTCACTATGCAGGTGCAGCAGACAGTGAAGAAAGCGAATGGTATGTTAGCATTCATTGCAAAAGGATTTGAGTATAGGAGCAGGGAGGTTCTACCGCAGTTGCACAGGGTCTTGGTGAGACCACACCTGGAGTATTGCGTACAGTTTTGGTCTCCTAATCTGAGGAAATAAACTCTTGCCATAGAGGGAGTACAGAGAAGGTTCACCAGACTGATTCCTGGGATGTCAAGACTTTCATATGAAGAAAGACTGGATAGACTCGGCTTGAACTCGCTTGATTTTGAAGATTGAGGGGGGATCTTATAGAAACTTACAAAATTCTTAAGTGGTTCGACAGGCTAGATGCAGGAAGATTGTTCCCGATGTTGGGGAAGTCCAGAACAAGGGGTCACAGTTTAAGGATAAGGGAGAAATCTTTTAGGACCGAGATGAGAAAAACATTTTTCCACACAGAGAGTGGTGAATCTCTGGAATTCTCGGCCACAGAAGGTAGTTGAGGTCAGTTCATTGGCTATATTTAAGAGGGAGTTAGATGTGGCCCTTGTGGCTAAAGGGATCCGGGGTTATGGAGAGACGGCAGGTACAGGATACTGAGTTGGATGATCAGCCATGATCATATTGAATGGCGGTGCAGGCTCGAAGAGCCCAATGGCCTACTCCTGCACCTATTGTCTATGTTTCTATTGTTCTAAGAGACAGGGAGGCATACAATGTGCAAAGAGGCCATTCCACCCAGTTTGCCCCTGCTGTGCAACAAGCATAATCGGCGCTAGGCACACCTATCAGATTAAGGCAAAGCCCCTCCAAACCCAAATTGTCTATGTACATCTCTAAATGTGTCTTAAACATTGCTATAGCACCCGCCTCATCTATCTTATCAGCAGCTCGATCTTCACACCTACCATGCTCTGGTTAAATAATTTGCCGCTCAGGTTCCTATATAATCTATCACCCCTCACCTTGAAACATGACCTCTGGTTTAATCCCTGACTCTGTTTAAAAGTCTGTGCATATAACCTATTTATTCCTCTCATGATCTTGTACACCTCTATAATATCACCCCTCATCCTCCTGCGCTCCATTACATAAAGTCCAAGCCTCCTCAACCTCTCCACACAGCTCAGGCACTCGAGTTCTTTCTACATCCTAGTCATCCTCTTCTCTAGCCTTCAAGGCTTGACACCGTCTTTCCTCCAACATGATGACCAAAACTGAACACCATACTCTGTGAGCCCTCACCAATATCTTCTCGAACTGTAATATGACCTCCCGACATCTATATTCAACACTCTGGTTGGTGATGACCAATGTGCCAAAAGCCTTGACCACACATACTACATGTGACGCCACTTTCAAGGAGCTATGTAGCTGCACTGTTGGATTCCTCTCCACTACAACACTCACCAGAGACTTGCAATTCACTCTACAAGTCATGCGTTGGTGTGATGTCTGTAAATGCAAAGCTTCACTATTCTCTACATTCAACACCATCAACAATTGCTCAACCCACCTGTTCACATGATCAAGGTCCTGCTTTTATTCTGAACAACTATCATCGCTATCCACCATATCACCACCCTTACTGACATCAGCAGACTTCCAAATTATATTTTTTATGTTCTCATCAAAATCATTGATATAGATGACAAACATCACCGAAACCTGAAGTGTGTAAGAATCACAGAATCATAGAAAATAGGTGAAGGAGTAGGACATTCGGCCATTCTAGCCAGCGCCGCCATTCAATATGATCATGTTTAATCATCCAAAAATCAGTACCCAGTTCTTGCCTTCTCCCCTTATCCTTTGATTCCGTTAGCCCTAAGATCTTCCACATTGGAGACATGCTGAATTTCCTCAGGTTCCTGTTGGTATGCTTTATTGGCTGTCGCTTCAATATGACCAGTCCATGACAAGGCATTGGTCATATTAATGCCAAGCAACTTCAAGTTGTCAAACATTTCCACTTTGGCCCCATTGATGCAGATTAAAGGCAGGGTACTCTATCCAGATTCCTCAACACAATAACTAGAGCCTTCGTGTTGCTGGCATTGAGTGAGAGAGTGATCTCCTGACACCCACCGTGTTGCTGGCATTGAGTGAGAGAGTGATCTCCTGACACCCACCGTGTGGCTGGCATTGGGTGAGAGAGTGATCTCCTGACACCCACCGTGTTGCTGGCATTGGGTGAGAGAGTGATCTCCTGACACCCACCGTGTTGCTGGCATTGAGTGAGAGAGTGATCTCCTGACACCCACCGTGTTGCTGGCATTGGGTGAGAGAGTGATCTCCTGACACCCACCGTGTTGCTGGCATTGAGTGAGAGAGTGATCTCCTGACTCCCACCGTGTTGCTGGCATTGAGTGAGAGAGTGATCTCCTGACACCCACCGTGTTGCTGGCATTGAGTGAGAGAGTGATCTCCTGACTCCCACCGTGTTGCTGGCATTGAGTGAGAGAGTGATCTCCTGACACCCACCGTGTTGCTGGCATTGAGGGAGAGAGTGATCTCCTGACACCCACCGTGTTGCTGGCATTGGGTGAGTGAGTGATCTCCTGACACCCACCGTGTTGCTGGCATTGAGTGAGAGAGTGATCTCCTGACTCCCACCGTGTTGCTGGCATTGAGTGAGAGAGTGATCTCCTGACACCCACCGTGTTGCTGGCATTGAGGGAGAGAGTGATCTCCTGACACCCACCGTGTTGCTGGCATTGGGTGAGTGAGTGATCTCCTGCCACCCACCGTGTTGCTGGCATTGTGAGAGAATGATCTCCTGACATCCACCGTGTTGCTGGCATTGGGTGAGTGAGTGATCTCCTGACACCCACCGTGTTGCTGGCATTGGGTGAGAGAGTGATCTCCTGACACCCACCGTGTTGCTGGCATTGGGTGAGAGAGTGATCTCCTGACACCCACCGTGTTGCTGGCATTGAGTGAGAGAGTGATCTCCTGACACCCACCGTGTTGCTGGCATTGGGTGAGAGAGTGATCTCCTGACACCCACCTTGTTGCTAAGCTCCCCGTCTTCCTCTTGTGTTCCGTCTTGTCCTTGTTCATGATCCGCCCACCACAGAGTTGTCACCTGCAGACTTGTAGATGTGGTTAAAGCCGCATTTGGGCGCACAGTCCCGAGTGTATCGTGAGGACTGTAGGGTACTGCATCCGAGCCAGTTGCTCTCCATAGATTCACTCACAGGATGGCCGATCTCACGCCTGTCGCAGTAACCGTTGGTACAGGTACACCCGGGATTGAAGGAGCGGGGGACATTCCTCCAGACATCCTGTTCTAAACGGGCGGAGAATGCGGGAATCCGTCTCATTACTTCGTGTCTCCAGCTTGGTCCGGAATTCCCTCTTGACATCCTTAATGACTCTGCGCCGGTCATTGATAGATTCCATGTGCTGCTCGGCATGGTTAGACTTTAACGCTGTAGACTTGGTTCGGCACGTTGGCGCAGCGGTAGAGTTGATGCCTTACAGCGCCAGGGACCCGGGTTCGATCCTGACTACAGATGCTGTCCGTATGGAGAATGTACATTCTCCCCGTGACCTGCGTGAGGCTTATCCGTGCGCCCCGGTTTCCTCCCACACTCCAAATGCGTACACGTGTGTAAGTTAATTGGTTTCATATCATTATAAATTGTCCCTAGTGTACATCGGATAATGTTCATGTACGGGGATCGCAGGTCAGCGCTGACTCTGTGGGCCGAAGGGCCTGTTTCCGGGCTGTATGTCTAATCTAAACGATAGTAAACTTGGGCTTCAACTGGGGGTGGAGCTCGCGGTTCAGCCATGGTTTCCGTTTGGTGAATAAACGTATCGCATTATGTGGTCCACAGTCCTCTCCATACTTGCTGATGGAGTCTGTGACAACGATGGCATATTCATCCAGCTTAGTTGCAGCGTCCATGGCTATAGATGTGATGTGGTAGCAAAAACAGGAAGGCAGATTACTATCTAAATGGCGTCAAGTTGGGGAAAGGGGAAGTACAACGGGATCTGGGGGTCCTTGTTCATCAGTCTATGAAAGTAAGCATGCAGGTACAGCAGGCAGTGAAGAAAGCGAATGGCATGTTGGCATTTATAACAAGAGGAATCAAATATAGGAGCATAGAGGTCTACAATTGTACATCGCCCTAGTGAGACCACACCTGGTGTATTGTGTGCAGTTTTGGTCCTTAATTTGTGGAAGAACATTCTTGCTATTGGGGGAGCTCAGCGTAGGTTTACAAGGTTAATTCGCGGGATGGCAGGACTGTCATATGCTGAGAGAATGGAGCGGCTGGGCTTGTGTACTCTGGAGTTTAGAAGGACGAAAGGGCATCTCATTGAAACATATAAGATTGTTCAGTTTAATATAAGGTGTAAGCCATTTTAAACGGAGACGAGGAAACACTTTTTTCTCACAGAGAGTGGTGAGTCTGTGGAATGTTCTGCCTCAGTGGGCGGTGGAGGCGGGTTCTCTGGAGACTTTCAAGAGAGAGCTAGATAGGGCTCTTAAAGATAGCGGAGTCAGGGGATATGGGGAGAAGGCAGGAACGGGGTATTGATCACATTGAATGGCGGTGCTGGATCTAAGGGCCGAATGGCCCGCTCCTGCACCTATTGTCTATGTTTCTACGATTGTAGTGTAAGTATACTAGACTTCACCAAGGCTTGTACAAATAGTCGCCACGCTTCTGCCGCCAACGTGTATTTAAATTTTCAAAGTTATTTTTGGTACAGTGTTTTATGTTGGCCTTAACAGCCCGTTGTCCTGGCAGCGGCACTCGGACTGTGTTGTATGTGTTGATCTGACCTGTGTACTTGTGTGTATTAACCAGCGTCTGCAGTTCTGTGTTCCCAGCATCTGGTAATGTGCTGGGCTGTTCCCTGCTCCCTGTGTTCTGCAGCTCACTGTATAACTCGCTCTGTTCTGGGGCTCGCTGTATAACTCGCTCTGTTCTGGAGCTCGCTGTATAACTCGCTCTGTTCTGCAGCTCACTGTATAACTCGCTCATTTCTGGAGATCACTGTATAACTCGCTCTGTTCTGGAGCTCACTGTATAACTCGCTCTGTTCTGGAGCTCACTGTATAACTCGCTCTGTTCTGGAGCTCGCTGTATAACTCGCTCTGTTCTGGAGCTCACTGTATAACTCACTCTGTTCTGGAGCTCACTGTATAACTCGCTCTGTTCTGCATCTCACTGTATAACTCGCTCTGTTCTGGAGCTCACTGTATAACTCGCTCTGTTCTGGAGATCACTGTATAACTCGCTCTGTTCTGGAGCTCACTGTATAACTCGCTCTGTTCTGGAGCTCACTGTATAACTCGCTCTGTTCTGGAGCTCGCTGTATAACTCGCTCTGTTCTGGAGCTCACTGTATAACTCGCTCTGTTCTGCAGCTCACTGTTTAACTCGCTCTGTTCTGGAGCTCGCTGTATAACTCGCTCTGTTCTGGAGCTCACTGTATAACTCGCTCTGTTCTGGAGCTCACTGTATAACTAGCTCTGTTCTGGAGCTCACTGTATAACTCGCTCTGTTCTGCAGCTCGCTGTATAACTCGCTCTGTTCTGTAGCTCGCTGTATAACTCGCTCTGTTCCGGAGCTCGCTGTATAACTCGCTCTGTTCTGGAGCTCGCTGTATAACTCGCCTTGTTCTGGAGCTCGCTGTATAACTCGCTCTGTTCTGGAGCTCGCTGTATAACTCGCTCTGTTCTGGAGCTCACTGTATGACTCGCTCTGATCTGGAGCTCGCTGTATAACTCGCTCTGTTCTGGAGCTCGCTGTATAACTCGCTCTGTTCTGGAGCTCGCTGTATAACTCGCTCTGTTCTGGAGCTCGCTGTATAACTCGCTCTGTTCTGGAGCTCGCTGTATAACTCGCTCTGTTCTGGAGCTCGCTGTATAACTCGCTCTGTTCTGGAGATCACTGTATAACTCGCTCTGTTCTGCATCTCGCTGTATAAATCGCCCTGTTCTGGAGCTCCCTGTATAACTCGCTCTGTTCTGGAGCTCGCTGTATAACTCGCTCTGTTCTGCATCTCGCTGTATAACTCGCTCTGTTCTGGAGCTCACTGTATAACTCGCTCTGTTCTGGAGCTCGCTGTATAACTCGCTCTGTTCTGCAGCTCACTGTTTAACTCGCTCTGTTCTGGAGCTCGCTGTATAACTCGCTCTCTTCTGAATCTCGCTGTATAACTCGCCCTGTTCTGGAGCTCGCTGTATAACTCGCTCTGTTCTGGAGCTCGCTGTATAACTCGCTCTGTTCTGGAGCTCGCTGTATAACTCGCTCTGTTCTGGAGCTCAATGTATAACTCGCTCTGTTCTGGAGCTCGCTGTATAACTCGCTCTGTTCTGGAGCTCGCTGTATAACTCGCTCTGTTCTGGAGATCACTGTATAACTCGCTCTGTTCTGCATCTCGCTGTATAAATCGCCCTGTTCTGGAGCTCACTGTATAACTCGCTCTGTTCTGCATCTCGCTGTATAACTCGCTCTGTTCTGGAGCTCGCTGTATAACTCGCTCTGTTCTGGAGCTCGCTGTATAACTCGCTCTGTTCTGGCGCTCACTGTATAACTCGCTCTGTTCTGTAGCTCACTGTATGACTCGTTCTGTTCTGGAGCTCACTGTATAACTCGCTCTGTTCTGGAGCTCACTGTATAACTCGCTCTGTTCTGGAGCTCGCTGTATAACTCGCCCTGTTCTGGAGCTCACTGTATAACTCGCTCTGTTCTGGAGCTCGCTGTATAACTCGCTCTGTTCTGGAGCTCGCTGTATAACTCGCTGTGTTCTGCATCTCGCTGTATAACTCTCTCTGTTCTGGAGCTCGCTGTATAACTCGCTCTGTTCTGGAGCTCGCTGTATAACTCGCTCTGTTCTGGCGCTCACTGTATAACTCGCTCTGTTCTGTAGCTTACTGTATAACTCGCTCTGTTCTGGAGCTCATTGTATAACTCGCTCTGTTCTGGAGCTCACTGTATAACTCGCTCTGTTCTGGAGCTCGCTGTATAACTCGCTCTGTTCTGGAGCTCACTGTTATAAGTCGCTCTGTTCTGGAGCTCGCTGTATAACTCGCTCTGTTCTGGAGCTCACTGTATAACTCGCTCTGTTCTGCATCTCGCTGTATAACTCGCTCTGTTCTGGAGCTCACTGTATAACTCGCTCTGTTCTGGAGCTCGCTGTATAACTCGCTCTGTTCTGGCGCTCACTGTATAACTCGCTCTGTTCTGGAGCTCGCTGTATAACTCGCTCTGTTCTGGAGCTCGCTGTATAACTCGCTGTGTTCTGGAGCTCGCTGTATAACTCGCTCTGTTCTGGAGCTCACTGTATAACTCGCTCTATTCTGGAGCTCGCTGTATAACTCGCTCTGTTCTGGAGCTCGCTGTATAACTCGCTGTGTTCTGGAGCTCGCTGTATAACTCGCTCTGTTCTGCATCTCGCTGTATAACTCGCTCTGTTCTGGAGCTCGCTGTATAACTCGCTCTGTTCTGCATCTCGCTGTATAACTCGCTGTGTTCTGGAGCTCACTGTATAACTCGCTCTTTTCTGTAGCTCGCTGTATAACTCGCTCTTTTCTGTAGCTCGCTGTATAACTCGCTCTGTTCTGGAGCTCACTGTATAACTCGCTCTGTTCTGCATCTCGCTGTATAACTCGCTCTATTCTGGAGCTCGCTGTATAACTCGCTCTGTTCTGGAGCTCGCTGTATAACTCGCTCTGTTCTGCATCTCGCTGTATAACTCGCTCTGTTCTGGAGCTCGCTGTATAACTCGCTCTGTTCTGGAGCTCACTGTATAACTCGCTCTGTTCTGGAGCTCGCTGTATAACTCGCTCTGTTCTGGAGCTCGCTGTATAACTCGCCCTGTTCTGGAGCTCACTGTATAACTCGCTCTGTTCTGGAGCTCGCTGTATAACTCGCTCTGTTCTGCATCTCGCTGTATAACTCGCCCTGTTCTGGAGCTCACTGTATAACTCGCTCTGTTCTGGAGCTCGCTGTATAACTCGCTCTGTTCTGGAGCTCGCTGTATAACTCGCTCTGTTCTGGAGCTCACTGTATAATTCGCCCTGTTCTGGAGCTCACTGTATAACTCGGTCTGTTCTGGAGCTCGCTGTATAACTCGCTCTGTTCTGCATCTCGCTGTATAAATCGCCCTGTTCTGGAGCTCCCTGTATAACTCGCTCTGTTCTGGAGCTCGCTGTATAACTCGCTCTGTTCTGCATCTCGCTGTATAACTCGCTCTGTTCTGGAGCTCACTGTATAACTCGCTCTGTTCTGGAGCTCGCTGTATAACTCGCTCTGTTCTGCAGCTCACTGTTTAACTCGCTCTGTTCTGGAGCTCGCTGTATAACTCGCCCTGTTCTGGAGCTCGCTGTATAACTCGCCCTGTTCTGGAGCTCGCTGTATAACTCGCTCTGTTCTGGAGCTCGCTGTATAACTCGCTCTGTTCTGGAGCTCGCTGTATAACTCGCTCTGTTCTGGAGCTCAATGTATAACTCGCTCTGTTCTGGAGCTCGCTGTATAACTCGCTCTGTTCTGGAGCTCGCTGTATAACTCGCTCTGTTCTGGAGATCACTGTATAACTCGCTCTGTTCTGCATCTCGCTGTATAAATCGCCCTGTTCTGGAGCTCACTGTATAACTCGCTCTGTTCTGCATCTCGCTGTATAACTCGCTCTGTTCTGGAGCTCGCTGTATAACTCGCTCTGTTCTGGAGCTCGCTGTATAACTCGCTCTGTTCTGGCGCTCACTGTATAACTCGCTCTGTTCTGTAGCTCACTGTATGACTCGTTCTGTTCTGGAGCTCACTGTATAACTCGCTCTGTTCTGGAGCTCACTGTATAACTCGCTCTGTTCTGGAGCTCGCTGTATAACTCGCCCTGTTCTGGAGCTCACTGTATAACTCGCTCTGTTCTGGAGCTCGCTGTATAACTCGCTCTGTTCTGGAGCTCGCTGTATAACTCGCTGTGTTCTGCATCTCGCTGTATAACTCGCTCTGTTCTGGAGCTCGCTGTATAACTCGCTCTGTTCTGGAGCTCGCTGTATAACTCGCTCTGTTCTGGCGCTCACTGTATAACTCGCTCTGTTCTGTAGCTTACTGTATAACTCGCTCTGTTCTGGAGCTCATTGTATAACTCGCTCTGTTCTGGAGCTCACTGTATAACTCGCTCTGTTCTGGAGCTCGCTGTATAACTCGCTCTGTTCTGGAACTCACTGTTATAAGTCGCTCTGTTATGGAGCTCGCTGTATAACTCGCTCTGTTCTGGAGCTCACTGTATAACTCGCTCTGTTCTGCATCTCGCTGTATAACTCGCTCTGTTCTGGAGCTCACTGTATAACTCGCTCTGTTCTGGAGCTCGCTGTATAACTCGCTCTGTTCTGGCGCTCACTGTATAACTCGCTCTGTTCTGGAGCTCGCTGTATAACTCGCTCTGTTCTGGAGCTCGCTGTATAACTCGCTGTGTTCTGGAGCTCGCTGTATAACTCGCTCTGTTCTGGAGCTCACTGTATAACTCGCTCTGTTCTGGAGCTCGCTGTATAACTCGCTCTGTTCTGGAGCTCGCTGTATAACTCGCTGTGTTCTGGAGCTCGCTGTATAACTCGCTCTGTTCTGCATCTCGCTGTATAACTCGCTCTGTTCTGGAGCTCGCTGTATAACTCGCTCTGTTCTGCATCTCGCTGTATAACTCGCTGTGTTCTGGAGCTCACTGTATAACTCGCTCTTTTCTGTAGCTCGCTGTATAACTCGCTCTTTTCTGTAGCTCGCTGTATAACTCGCTCTGTTCTGGAGCTCACTGTATAACTCGCTCTGTTCTGCATCTCGCTGTATAACTCGCTCTATTCTGGAGCTCGCTGTATAACTCGCTCTGTTCTGGAGCTCGCTGTATAACTCGCTCTGTTCTGCATCTCGCTGTATAACTCGCTCTGTTCTGGAGCTCGCTGTATAACTCGCTCTGTTCTGGAGCTCACTGTATAACTCGCTCTGTTCTGGAGCTCGCTGTATAACTCGCTCTGTTCTGGAGCTCGCTGTATAACTCGCCCTGTTCTGGAGCTCACTGTATAACTCGCTCTGTTCTGGAGCTCGCTGTATAACTCGCTCTGTTCTGCATCTCGCTGTATAACTCGCCCTGTTCTGGAGCTCACTGTATAACTCGCTCTGTTCTGGAGCTCGCTGTATAACTCGCTCTGTTCTGGAGCTCGCTGTATAACTCGCTCTGTTCTGGAGCTCACTGTATAATTCGCTCTGTACTGGAGCTCACTGTATAACTCGGTCTGTTCTGGAGCTCGCTGTATAACTCGCTCTGTTCTGGAGCTCGCTGTATAACTCGCTCTGTTCTGCATCTCGCTGTATAACTCGCTCTGTCCTGCATCTCGCTGTATAACTCGCTCTGTTCTGGAGCTCACTGTATAACTCGCTCTGTTCTGGAGCTCACTGTATAACTCGCTCTGTTCTGGAGCTCGCTGTATAACTCGCTCTGTTCTGGAGCTCGCTGTATAACTCGCTCTGTTCTGGAGCTCACTGTATAACTCGCTCTGTTCTGGAGCTCACTGTATAACTCGCTCTGTTCTGGAGCTCACTGTATAACTCGCTCTGTTCTGGAGCTCGCTGTATAACTCGCTCTGTTCTGCATCTCGCTGTATAACTCGCTCTGTTCTGGAGCTCGCTGTATAACTCGCTCTGTTCTGCATCTCGCTGTATAACTCGCTCTGTTCTGGAGCTCGCTGTATAACTCGCTCTGTTCTGGAGCTCACTGTATAACTCGCTCTGTTCTGGAGCTCGCTGTATAACTCGCTCTGTTCTGGAGCTCACTGTATAACTCGCTCTGTTCTGGAGCTCACTGTATAACTCGCTCTGTTTAGGAGCTCAATGTATAACTCGCTCTGTTCTGGAGCTCGCTGTATAACTCGCTCTGTTCTGGAGCTCGCTGTATAACTCGCTCTGTTCTGGAGCTCGCTGTATAACTCGCTCTGTTCTGGTGCTCACTGTATAACTCGCTCTGTTCTGGTGCTCACTGTATAACTCGCTCTGTTCTGGAGCTCGCTGTATAACTCGCTCTGTTCTGGAGCTCGCGGTATAACTCGCTCTGTTCTGCATCTCGCTGTATAACTCGCTCTGTTCTGTATCTCGCTGTATAACTCGCTCTGTTCTGGAGCTCGCTGTATAACTCGCTCTGTTCTGGAGCTCACTGTATAACTCGCTCTTTTCTGGAGCTCGCTGTATAACTCGCTCTGTTCTGGAGCTCACTGTATAACTCGCTCTGTTCTGGAGCTCATTGTATAACTCCCTCTGTTCTGTATCTCGCTGTATAACTCGCTCTCTTGTGATCCCAGATGTACTCCGCTCTCGCCCACAACGCTCTAGCTGAAGCGGCGGTTGCCAATAGAGACGGGGAGCGGCGACGGGATGCTGGGAGGGTCGCTGCAGGTTCCCTTTGTGTGGAAATCAGGCTGCGGTGTAGTTTACCTGTTGCTGTAAGTCACGCCCAAAGCAGCGATTGCCATTGGAACTGCGGCACACTGATTCCCAGACCGGAGCGGTGACAATGTGTCCGCGGCTTATTGCCCAGTGTGTGGGCAGTGATGGTTTGTGGAGATGCCCCACTAGATAAACTTGTGTCCGTTGTATCGCTGTTCCTCCGGAACTCACAGCGGACTGAGTCCCTTTGTTCTCCCCTCTGTGGCCGACATCTGGGCGCCGGGGACTCGGGCTAGAAGGCACAATGTTGATCTGCTATCGCTCGTTTTATCTTGGACGAAGCTCACTGCGAATTCCCTGGTTTTTAATTTCATATTCATCATTTTTACTGGCGATTGGACGATGGTCCCGGTTGCCTCGGCTGATGGATCCTTGTTGTGTTGAGGGTCTGAGTCTCGGGCTACAGGAGAAACCGAGAATCCCCCGTCATTCTCCCTGGAACACTGGTCGGAATCGCCACAGTTGGTCGGACAACTGAAGCAGAAACGCGTTTGTTGAGGTAAGGGTTTGAACGGGAACAACGGCGGGTAATTGTAAGATTAAACGAGAACTTACCAGTTTGAAGTTTGATCTGTATTTTATGAGGAGTTACGATGAGGGATTACGTGAAGAACCCGCTCAGTGCGCAGGCGCGACATACTTCCAAGCAGCGGTGTGGAATCACAGATAGACACAGTTATTTGAAGTAAACATAGTAAAGATAAGGAGACATCAATTTATTAGTTTGATCCATATAATGAGGGTGGGAGCGGAGGGCACGTAATCCCTCATCGTAACTCCTCATAAAATACAGATCAAACTTCAAACTGGTAAGTTCTCGTTTAATCTTACTATTTTACTTCGGAGTCACGTGAGTGACTACGTGAAGATTTCAAAGCTCTGTGATTTCAAACCGTGTAACAGTTTCATTTCACTCACTGCCGAAGTTCTTGAGGGAGGAAGTGTTATCGTAATCAACCAATGAGTCTATTTGTAGAAAAACACAATGGTATTTTTTAAACAATAACAACAAAGAATTAAATTGCTCCCCTGGGCTTAAATTAAATATTTGCAGTTCGTAAATCTTTACTGCAAATAAACCAGGTTTTGCCAACGGCTTATTATAAAATTTCTGAACGGTCTTTCCCCCCCCCCCCCACCATCCTGCTGTAGCCAGGATGTGGTCTATAGGCATGTCCATTCTTTAGCCGTCGACATGGATGCTGTCCTGGTGGAATAAAATTTGTACATGTTAGTGTTTATCCCAGCAGTTTCTAGCACCTGCTTGAGCCATCTCGCAATGGTTTGGCTCGTCACCCGACCATAAGGTTTTTGTGACTGACCCACAAGGCTTTTCATCTCCCTCGTATATTTTGGTTGTGTCTATGTAGGATAGTAGGTGGGTCATGGCACATAACCGTGGTTCTGGTGGGTAAGCCACGACTGGATTAGGTGTTCCTGGTCTGCTCTGTTTGATCAGTCGCTGGATAACGACAGATCTGGTCTGGAGCTGTGATCATGTTGTCCAGTCGCAATAGGTGTAGTGACTGGACCCTCTGAGCGGATACAAGTGCCATCAACATGAGCGTCTTTAGTGTAGCTTGCTCGAGGCCGGGGGATCTGGATGTATTAAGGTGTATTAAGCCTCCACCTCCCAAAAGTTGATAGGAACCAGACCCACCTACCTCCATGGTTACGGGTATTTCCTCTGATTCCCTTTGGTCGGGCGAGGCTTGCGAGGTGTCTGATGTGGCGTGTTTGTTGGGGGTTGGCGCATTTTCCATGGGGTCCGCTCTGGGCCCTGGTCTAAAAAAGACTTACGGTGAAAGTAAGCGGACCCCGAGCTTTCACCAGTGTTGAATGGCGGATGTTTACTGGTGGATGCGGCGGGGTGCTGCCACTTGGTGGTGTGTGTTTTCAGTTTGCTCGTTTTATACCCTGCCTTCCCGAAGAGCAGCCTGTCTGGCTTATCGGCTGGTGTTTTACACAGCCCAGCAAATCGAGGACTGATGGCAGGTTTGATGATTCCTTTCCGCAGATTATTAATTTCAAACTGCGTGTTACACAACAACGCGAGTGTATCCTGTTGATTGGTGGTCATCTCGGTGTTGTTTATAGAACGAGCAAACGACGTGATGCCTGCTGTCAATAGTCGGAGTATCCGCTGCAGCTTTAGCTCGTGGTGCCGGATGGTTGCCCCAATGTGTCCCCAGATTTGGCTGTTCACCGCTGGTACTTTTAGAGATTCACAGTTCTCCGGCGCCGTATAGGTATCTAAAGCTTCATTAATCACCTGCTCCTGCAGAGCTCTGTTGGAAAGGTGATTGATACTTGCCGCTAGTTTGGCTTCTAGCGGTTCCCCTGCACGGGGTTTTGACACGTAGCGGCCCACTGCACCAAGCAGCTGTTCCTGCTCCTGCATCCCCTGCATACTCCCGAAATCTTCAGCCATAACCCCTTGTTCTGAACCAGCCCAGTCCTGGTCCCCAAAGCTATCCTCTGGAAAGGAGGATGCAATGGACAGTGCAGGAGGCACTGTAGAGGGGGTGCCTGACCTCCCTCTGCAAGAGCTCCCCTCCCGGGGTGCACCTTGCTGGAGCACCTGCTCCAAGAGTCGCTCCATGCGGCTCAGGCGGCTGTCCCTCCCCCTCCTGGGTGGAGAGACGTCCCCGTCCGACGAGTCGGATGCCACCGGCCGGTTGCTCTTCCGTTTGGCTTTGCCTCCAGCCCGCTGTTCAGGCGTTAGCGGAGCTGGACTCGGCTCGGTGTCGGGGATAGCGGTGCGCCCGGATAGCGCTCCTACCGCCTGTTGCTGCCCCCCCCCTTCTCCTCTTGCGGAGTTGGACGGGGGCAGATTTCTTCGAAAGTCTTGTTTTTTCTTTTCGCGAGAGCGCTCTTTCTGCGCATCTCGCTGGAGCTGCTCCAATAGCTGTTGGATGCAGCTCAGGCGGCTGTCTCTCCTCCATTTAGGTGGAGACAAGTCCCCGTCCGACGAATCGGATGCCACCGGCCGGATGCCTGTTCGGATGGCTAGACATCCAGCCCGTAGTTCAGGCACTAGCGGGACTGGGCTCGGCGCGGTGATGGGGATAGCGGCGCGCCCGGTAATTGTTCCTACCGCCTTCTTCTGGAGCTTTTGCCTTGTAGTAGCGGGAGCGCCCCTCAAGCAGCGCGTCTCGCAGGCCCCTGCTCCGTGAGCCGCTCCAGCGGCTCAGGCGGCTCTCTCTCCCCCCATGCGGGTGGAGAGACGTCCCGTCCGAAATCGGGAACACCTGCCGGATGCCTCTTTGGGTGGCTATGCATCCAGCCCGCTGCTCAGGTACTAGCGGGCTGGCCTCGGCACGGTGTCGGGGAATAGCGGAACACCGGGTCGCTCCTACCGCCTGTTGCTGCCCCCCTCCCCGACGGGAAAACGTTCCTCCTCGAACGGGGGACAGTTTTGTTCCAGAGCCTTTTTCTCTGTCTGTAAAAAACACAAGCAGAAAAAAGGCTCACCTGTAAAAGAAAACCGACCTCAGGATACTCACCTGACGGTCCGTTTCATTCTGTAGCGGGAGCGCCTAGCTCCCGCTACAGCCGCTGTTGCACTGCTGGCGTAATGCCGCGCCTGCGCACTGAGCGGGTTCTTCACGTAGTCACTCACGTGACTCCGAAGTAAAATTGGTGGTTGGTTGCTGAGACAGCAGATGAGCAAATGTTGCTTTTATTTGTGTCTGGAGAACCCGCAGATGCTGGTTTAAACCGAAGGGAAGCACTAAAATGTGTAATAACTCAGCGGGTTAGGCATCATCTCTGGGGAAATATCTGGTGATATTTAGCCTCGGTCCCTTCTTCAGACTGAGCGTCCGGGGTGTGGAGAACAAGACATCAAGGCGGCACGAGGAAAAATGATAAAATCGCAAAAAATGCGAAAACAAGGAAATAACATTATCTCCCTCTGACCCACCCTCTTCCGCTTGCTCCTCCCATCCCTCTGCTACCTCTCCCTCCATCTCTGCCCCTTCATCACTCTGCTCTTCCCTCTTCCCCCTCTCACTCTCACTCTGCCCCTCCCTCTGCTCCTCCATCGCCCGCTTCCACAATCCTTCTCTCTACTCCACCCTCCCGCTCCCTGCTCCCTTTCGACTCCCCCTCTCCGTTCTGCCCTCACCCACCTCCTCCGCCCCACCCCCTCCCTGTCTACCTACCACACCCACTCACCCTCTCATTCCCTCCCAGACTCCTTCTCCCCCTCCCCTGCACATCTACCACTCAACCTCTTTTCCTTTCTTTTTCTCCCTCTAAACCCTCCCACGCCCCATCTGTCTCTCCCATCGACTATTCCCCTCCCCTTTCTCTACCCCTCCATCACCCATCCCATTTCTCTCCCCTCCTCCTTATCCCCATTCTCCTTCCGCTGTCTCCTTGTCCTTCATCGCCTTCCTACCCACCCCTCCACTTACACCCCCCTCTCACTCATCCCCACCCCCCGCCTTCCTCAACCCCGTCCGCCCTTATACGCCCCCTTCCCCTTCTTCACCTTCCCCATCCCCCTCCGCACTCTAATCCCCTTCCCCACACCCACCCGATTCTCCACTCACCCCCTTCCCCTTCCTCACCCACTTCCCCATCCCCCTCCGCACTCTAATCCCCTTCCCCACACCCACCCGATTCTCCACTCACCCCCTTCCCCTTCTTCCCCTTCCCCATCCCCCTCCGCACTCTAATCCCCTTCCCCACACCCACCCGATTCTCCACTCACCCCCTTCCCCTTCTTCCCCTTCCCCATCCCCCTCCGCACTCTAATCCCCTTCCCCACACCCACCCGATTCTCCACTCACCCCCTTCCCCTTCTTCCCCTTCCCCATCCCCCTCCGCACTCTAATCCCCTTCCCCACACCCACCCGATTCTCCACTCACCCCCTTCCCCTTCTTCCCCTTCCCCATCCCCCTCCGCACTCTAATCCCCTTCCCCACACCCACCCGATTCTCCACTCACCCCCTTCCCCTTCTTCACCCACTTCCCCATCCCCCTCCGCACTCTAATCCCCTTCCCCACACCCACCCGATTCTCCACTCACCCCCTTCCCCTTCTTCCCCTTCCCCATCCCCCTCCGCACTCTAATCCCCTTCCCCACACCCACCCGATTCTCCACTCACCCCCTTCCCCTTCTTCCCCTTCCCCATCCCCCTCCGCACTCTAATCCCCTTCCCCACACCCACCCGATTCTCCACTCACCCCCTTCCCCTTCTTCACCCTTCCCCATCCCCCTCCGCACTCTAATCCCCTTCCCCACACCCACCCGATTCTCCACTCCCCCCCTTCCCCTTCTTCCCCTTCCCCATCCCCCTCCGCACTCTAATCCCCTTCCCCACACCCACCCGATTCTCCACTCACCCCCTTCCCCTTCCTCAACTTCCCCATCCCCCTCCGCACTCTAATCCCCTTCCCCACACCCACCCGATTCTCCACTCACCCCCTTCCCCTTCTTCACCCTTCCCCATCCCCCTCCGCACTCTAATCCCCTTCCCCACACCCACCCGATTCTCCACTCACCCCCTTCCCCTTCTTCCCCTTCCCCATCCCCCTCCGCACTCTAATCCCCTTCCCCACACCCACCCGATTCTCCACTCCCCCCCTTCCCCTTCTTCACCATCCCCCATCCCCCTCCGCACTCTAATCCCCTTCCCCACACCCACCCGATTCTCCACTCACCCCCTTCCCCTTCTTCACCCTTCCCCATCCCCCTCCGCACTCTAATCCCCTTCCCCACACCCACCCGATTCTCCACTCACCCCCTTCCCCTTCTTCACCTTCCCCATCCCCCTCCGCACTCTAATCCCCTTCCCCACACCCACCCGATTCTCCACACACCCCCTTCCCCTTCTTCACCCACTTCCCCATCCCCCTCCGCACTCTAATCCCCTTCCCCACACCCACCCGATTCTCCACTCACCCCCTTCCCCTTCTTCACCCACTTCCCCATCCCCCTCCGCACTCTAATCCCCTTCCCCACACCCACCCGATTCTCCACTCACCCCCTTCCCCTTCTTCACCCCCTTCCCCATCCCCCTCCGCACTCTAATCCCCTTCCCCACACCCACCCGATTCTCCACTCACCCCCTTCCCCTTCTTCCCCATCCCCCTCCGCACTCTAATCCCCTTCCCCACACCCACCCGATTCTCCACTCACCCCCTTCCCCTTCCCCTTCCCCATCCCCCTCCGCACTCTAATCCCCTTCCCCACACCCACCCGATTCTCCACTCACCCCCTTCCCCTTCCCCATCCCCCTCCGCACTCTAATCCCCTTCCCCACACCCACCCGATTCTCCACTCACCCCCTTCCCCTTCACCTTCCCCATCCCCCTCCGCACTCTAATCCCCTTCCCCACACCCACCCGATTCTCCACTCACCCCCTTCCCCTTCTTCCCCTTCCCCATCCCCCTCCGCACTCTAATCCCCTTCCCCACACCCACCCGATTCTCCACTCACCCCCTTCCCCTTCTTCCCCTTCCCCATCCCCCTCCGCACTCTAATCCCCTTCCCCACACCCACCCGATTCTCCACTCACCCCCTTCCCCTTCTTCCCTTCCCCATCCCCCTCCGCACTCTAATCCCCTTCCCCACACCCACCCGATTCTCCACTCACCCCCTTCCCCTTCTTCCCCTTCCCCATCCCCCTCCGCACTCTAATCCCCTTCCCCACACCCACCCGATTCTCCACTCACCCCCTTCCCCTTCTTCCCCTTCCCCATCCCCCTCCGCACTCTAATCCCCTTCCCCACACCCACCCGATTCTCCACTCACCCCCTTCCCCGTCTTACCCCTACCCCACCCCCCTCCGCACTCTAATCCCCTTCCCCACACCCACCCGATTCTCCACTCACCCCCTTCCCCTTCCTCACCCACTTCCCCATCCCCCTCCGCACTCTAATCCCCTTCCCCACACCCACCCGATTCTCCACTCACCCCCTTCCCCTTCTTCCCCTTCCCCATCCCCCTCCGCACTCTAATCCCCTTCCCCACACCCACCCGATTCTCCACTCACCCCCTTCCCCTTCTTCACCCACTTCCCCATCCCCCTCCGCACTCTAATCCCCTTCCCCACACCCACCCGATTCTCCACTCACCCCCTTCCCCTTCCTCCCCCTTCCCCATCCCCCTCCGCACTCTAATCCCCTTCCCCACACCCACCCGATTCTCCACTCACCCCCTTCCCCTTCCCCTTCCCCATCCCCCTCCGCACTCTAATCCCCTTCCCCACACCCACCCGATTCTCCACTCACCCCCTTCCCCTTCTTCCCCTTCCCCATCCCCCTCCGCACTCTAATCCCCTTCCCCACACCCACCCGATTCTCCACTCACCCCCTTCCCCTTCTTCCCCTTCCCCATCCCCCTCCGCACTCTAATCCCCTTCCCCACACCCACCCGATTCTCCACTCACCCCCTTCCCCTTCTTCACCCTTCCCCATCCCCCTCCGCACTCTAATCCCCTTCCCCACACCCACCCGATTCTCCACTCACCCCCTTCCCCCTCTCACCCTTCCCCATCCCCCTCCGCACTCTAATCCCCTTCCCCACACCCACCCGATTCTCCACTCACCCCCTTCCCCTTCTTCCCCTTCCCCATCCCCCTCCGCACTCTAATCCCCTTCCCCACACCCACCCGATTCTCCACTCACCCCCTTCCCCTTCTTCCCCTTCCCCATCCCCCTCCGCACTCTAATCCCCTTCCCCACACCCACCCGATTCTCCACTCACCCCCTTCCCCTTCTTCCCCTTCCCCATCCCCCTCCGCACTCTAATCCCCTTCCCCACACCCACCCGATTCTCCACTCACCCCCTTCCCCTTCCCCTTCCCCTTCCCCATCCCCCTCCGCACTCTAATCCCCTTCCCCACACCCACCCGATTCTCCACTCACCCCCTTCCCCTTCTTCCCCTTCCCCATCCCCCTCCGCACTCTAATCCCCTTCCCCACACCCACCCGATTCTCCACTCACCCCCTTCCCCACCTTCCCCTTCCCCATCCCCCTCCGCACTCTAATCCCCTTCCCCACACCCACCCGATTCTCCACTCACCCCCTTCCCCTTCTTCACCCACTTCCCCATCCCCCTCCGCACTCTAATCCCCTTCCCCACACCCACCCGATTCTCCACTCACCCCCTTCCCCTTCTTCCCCTTCCCCATCCCCCTCCGCACTCTAATCCCCTTCCCCACACCCACCCGATTCTCCACTCACCCCCTTCCCCTTCTTCCCTTCCCCATCCCCCTCCGCACTCTAATCCCCTTCCCCACACCCACCCGATTCTCCACTCACCCCCTTCCCCTTCCCTTCCCCATCCCCCTCCGCACTCTAATCCCCTTCCCCACACCCACCCGATTCTCCACTCACCCCCTTCCCCTTCCCCTTCCCCATCCCCCTCCGCACTCTAATCCCCTTCCCCACACCCACCCGATTCTCCACTCACCCCCTTCCCCTTCTCCCTTCCCCATCCCCCTCCGCACTCTAATCCCCTTCCCCACACCCACCCGATTCTCCACTCACCCCCTTCCCCTTCTTCCCCTTCCCCATCCCCCTCCGCACTCTAATCCCCTTCCCCACACCCACCCGATTCTCCACTCACCCCCTTCCCCTTCTTCCCACTTCCCCATCCCCCTCCGCACTCTAATCCCCTTCCCCACACCCACCCGATTCTCCACTCACCCCTTCCCCTTCTTCCCCTTCCCCATCCCCCTCCGCACTCTAATCCCCTTCCCCACACCCACCCGATTCTCCACTCACCCCCTTCCCCTTCTCACCCTTCCCCATCCCCCTCCGCACTCTAATCCCCATCCCCACACCCACCCGATTCTCCACTCACCCCCTTCCCCTTCTTCCCCTTCCCCATCCCCCTCCGCACTCTACTCCCCTTCCCCACACCCACCCGATTCTCCACTCACCCCCTTCCCCTTCTCCCCCTCCCCATCCCCCTCCGCACTCTAATCCCCTTCCCCACACCCACCCGATTCTCCACTCACCCCCTTCCCCTTCTTCCCCTTCCCCATCCCCCTCCGCACTCTAATCCCCTTCCCCACACCCACCCGATTCTCCACTCACCCCCTTCCCCTTCCTCACCCACTTCCCCATCCCCCTCCGCACTCTAATCCCCTTCCCCACACCCACCCGATTCTCCACTCACCCCCTTCCCCTTCTTCACCCTTCCCCATCCCCCTCCGCACTCTAATCCCCTTCCCCACACCCACCCGATTCTCCACTCACCCCCTTCCCCTTCTTCCCCTTCCCCATCCCCCTCCGCACTCTAATCCCCTTCCCCACACCCACCCGATTCTCCACTCACCCCCTTCCCCTTCTTCCCCTTCCCCATCCCCCTCCGCACTCTAATCCCCTTCCCCACACCCACCCGATTCTCCACTCACCCCCTTCCCCCTTCTCCCCTTCCCCATCCCCCTCCGCACTCTAATCCCCTTCCCCACACCCACCCGATTCTCCACTCACCCCCTTCCCCTTCTTCACCCTTCCCCATCCCCCTCCGCACTCTAATCCCCTTCCCCACACCCACCCGATTCTCCACTCACCCCCTTCCCCTTCTCACCTTCCCCATCCCCCTCCGCACTCTAATCCCCTTCCCCACACCCACCCGATTCTCCACTCACCCCCTTCCCCTTCTTCCCCTTCCCCATCCCCCTCCGCACTCTAATCCCCTTCCCCACACCCACCCGATTCTCCACTCACCCCCTTCCCCTTCTTCCCCTTCCCCATCCCCCTCCGCACTCTAATCCCCTTCCCCACACCCACCCGATTCTCCACTCACCCCCTTCCCCTTCTTCCCCTTCCCCATCCCCCTCCGCACTCTAATCCCCTTCCCCACACCCACCCGATTCTCCACTCACCCCCTTCCCCTTCTTCCCACTTCCCCATCCCCCTCCGCACTCTAATCCCCTTCCCCACACCCACCCGATTCTCCACTCACCCCCTTCCCCTTCTTCCCCTTCCCCATCCCCCTCCGCACTCTAATCCCCTTCCCCACACCCACCCGATTCTCCACTCACCCCCTTCCCCTTCTTCCCCTTCCCCATCCCCCTCCGCACTCTAATCCCCTTCCCCACACCCACCCGATTCTCCACTCACCCCCTTCCCCTTCTCCCCTTCCCCATCCCCCTCCGCACTCTAATCCCCTTCCCCACACCCACCCGATTCTCCACTCACCCCCTTCCCCTTCCCCCTTCCCCATCCCCCTCCGCACTCTAATCCCCTTCCCCACACCCACCCGATTCTCCACTCACCCCCTTCCCCTTCTTCCCCCTCCCCATCCCCCTCCGCACTCTAATCCCCTTCCCCACACCCACCCGATTCTCCACTCACCCCCTTCCCCTTCTTCACCTTCCCCATCCCCCTCCGCACTCTAATCCCCTTCCCCACACCCACCCGATTCTCCACTCACCCCCTTCCCCTTCCCCATCCCCCTCCGCACTCTAATCCCCTTCCCCACACCCACCCGATTCTCCACTCACCCCCTTCCCCTTCTTCCCCTTCCTCATCCCCCTCCGCACTCTAATCCCCTTCCCCACACCCACCCGATTCTCCACTCACCCCCTTCCCCTTCTTCCCCTTCCCCATCCCCCTCCGCACTCTAATCCCCTTCCCCACACCCACCCGATTCTCCACTCACCCCCTTCCCCTTCTTCACCCTTCCCCATCCCCTCCGCACTCTAATCCCCTTCCCCACACCCACCCGATTCTCCACTCACCCCCTTCCCCCTCTTCACCCTTCCCCATCCCCCTCCGCACTCTAATCCCCTTCCCCACACCCCCCCGATTCTCCACTCACCCCCTTCCCCTTCTTCCCCTTCCCCATCCCCCTCCGCACTCTAATCCCCTTCCCCACACCCACCCGATTCTCCACTCACCCCCTTCCCCTTCTTCACCCTTCCCCATCCCCCTCCGCACTCTAATCCCCTTCCCCACACCCACCCGATTCTCCACTCACCCCCTTCCCCTTCTTCCCCTTCCCCATCCCCCTCCGCACTCTAATCCCCTTCCCCACACCCACCCGATTCTCCACTCACCCCCTTCCCCTTCTTCCCCTTCCCCATCCCCCTCCGCACTCTAATCCCCTTCCCCACACCCACCCGATTCTCCACTCACCCCCTTCCCCTTCTTCCCCTTCCCCATCCCCCTCCGCACTCTAATCCCCTTCCCCACACCCACCCGATTCTCCACTCTCCCCCTTCCCCTTCTTCCCCTTCCCCATCCCCCTCCGCACTCTAATCCCCCTCCCCACACCCACCCGATTCTCCACTCACCCCCTTCCCCTTCTTCCCCTTCCCCATCCCCCCTCCGCACTCTAATCCCCTTCCCCACACCCACCCGATTCTCCACTCACCCCCTTCCCCTTCTTCCCCTTCCCCATCCCCCTCCGCACTCTAATCCCCTTCCCCACACCCACCCGATTCTCCACTCACCCCCTTCCCCTTCTTCCCCTTCCCCCTCCCCCTCCGCACTCTAATCCCCTTCCCCACACCCACCCGATTCTCCACTCACCCCCTTCCCCTTCTTCACCCACTTCCCCATCCCCCTCCGCACTCTAATCCCCTTCCCCACACCCACCCGATTCTCCACTCACCCCCTTCCCCTTCTTCACCTTCCCCATCCCCCTCCGCACTCTAATCCCCTTCCCCACACCCACCCGATTCTCCACTCACCCCCTTCCCCTTCTTCACCCACTTCCCCATCCCCCTCCGCACTCTAATCCCCTTCCCCACACCCACCCGATTCTCCACTCACCCCCTTCCCCTTCTTCACCTTCCCCATCCCCCTCCGCACTCTAATCCCCTTCCCCACACCCACCCGATTCTCCACTCACCCCCTTCCCCTTCTTCCCCTTCCCCATCCCCCTCCGCACTCTAATCCCCTTCCCCACACCCACCCGATTCTCCACTCACCCCCTTCCCCTTCTTCCCCTTCCCCATCCCCCTCCGCACTCTAATCCCCTTCCCCACACCCACCCGATTCTCCACTCACCCCCTTCCCCTTCTTCACCCTTCCCCATCCCCCTCCGCACTCTAATCCCCTTCCCCACACCCACCCGATTCTCCACTCACCCCCTTCCCCTTCTTCACCCTTCCCCATCCCCCTCCGCACTCTAATCCCCTTCCCCACACCCACCCGATTCTCCACTCACCCCCCTCCCCTTCTTCACCCTTCCCCATCCCCCTCCGCACTCTAATCCCCTTCCCCACACCCACCCGATTCTCCACTCACCCCCTTCCCCTTCTTCCCCTTCCCCATCCCCCTCCGCACTCTAATCCCCTTCCCCACACCCCCCCGATTCTCCCCTCACCCCCTTCCCCTTCCCCTTCCCCATCCCCCTCCGCACTCTAATCCCCTTCCCCACACCCACCCGATTCTCCACTCACCCCCTTCCCCTTCCCCTTCCCCATCCCCCTCCGCACTCTAATCCCCTTCCCCACACCCACCCGATTCTCCACTCACCCCCTTCCCCTTCTTCCCCTTCCCCATCCCCCTCCGCACTCTAATCCCCTTCCCCACACCCACCCGATTCTCCACTCACCCCCTTCCCCTTCTTCCCCTTCCCCATCCCCCTCCGCACTCTAATCCCCTTCCCCACACCCACCCGATTCTCCACTCACCCCCCTCCCCTTCTTCCCCTTCCCCATCCCCCTCCGCACTCTAATCCCCTTCCCCACACCCACCCGATTCTCCACTCACCCCCTTCCCCCTCTTCCCCTTCCCCATCCCCCTCCGCACTCTAATCCCCTTCCCCACACCCACCCGATTCTCCACTCACCCCCTTCCCCTTCTTCACCCTTCCCCATCCCCCTCCGCACTCTAATCCCCATCCCCACACCCACCCGATTCTCCACTCACCCCCGTCCCCCTCTCCCTTCCCCATCCCCCTCCGCACTCTAATCCCCTTCCCCACACCCACCCGATTCTCCACTCACCCCCTTCCCCTTCTTCCCCTTCCCCATCCCCCTCCGCACTCTAATCCCCTTCCCCACACCCACCCGATTCTCCACTCACCCCCTTCCCCTTCTTCACCCACTTCCCCATCCCCCTCCGCACTCTAATCCCCTTCCCCACACCCACCCGATTCTCCACTCACCCCCTTCCCCTTCTTCACCCACTTCCCCATCCCCCTCCGCACTCTAATCCCCTTCCCCACACCCACCCGATTCTCCACTCACCCCCTTCCCCTTCTCACCCACTTCCCCATCCCCCTCCGCACTCTAATCCCCTTCCCCACACCCACCCGATTCTCCACTCACCCCCTTCCCCTTCTTCCCCTTCCCCATCCCCCTCCGCACTCTAATCCCCTTCCCCACACCCACCCGATTCTCCACTCACCCCCTTCCCCTTCTTCCCCTTCCCCATCCCCCTCCGCACTCTAATCCCCTTCCCCACACCCACCCGATTCTCCACTCACCCCCTTCCCCTTCTTCCCCTTCCCCATCCCCCTCCGCACTCTAATCCCCTTCCCCACACCCACCCGATTCTCCACTCACCCCCTTCCCCTTCCCCTTCCCCATCCCCCTCCGCACTCTAATCCCCTTCCCCACACCCACCCGATTCTCCACTCACCACCTTCCCCTTCTTCACCCTTCCCCATCCCCCTCCGCACTCTAATCCCCTTCCCCACACCCACCCGATTCTCCACTCACCCCCTTCCCTTCTTCCCCTTCCCCATCCCCCTCCGCACTCTAATCCCCTGCCCCACACCCACCCGATTCTCCACTCACCCCCTTCCCCTTCTTCCCCTTCCCCATCCCCCTCCGCACTCTAATCCCCTTCCCCACACCCACCCGATTCTCCACTCACCCCCTTCCCCTTCCCCTTCCCCATCCCCCTCCGCACTCTAATCCCCTTCCCCACACCCACCCGATTCTCCACTCACCCCCTTCCCCTTCTTCCCTTCCCCATCCCCCTCCGCACTCTAATCCCCTTCCCCACACCCACCCGATTCTCCACTCACCCCCTTCCCCTTCTTCCCCTTCCCCATCCCCCTCCGCACTCTAATCCCCTTCCCCACACCCACCCGATTCTCCACTCACCCCCTTCCCCTTCTTCCCCATCCCCCTCCGCACTCTAATCCCCTTCCCCACACCCACCCGATTCTCCACTCACCCCCTTCCCCTTCCTCACCCACTTCCCCATCCCCCTCCGCACTCTAATCCCCTTCCCCACACCCACCCGATTCTCCACTCACCCCCTTCCCCTTCCCCTTCCCCATCCCCTCCGCACTCTAATCCCCTTCCCCACACCCACCCCATTCTCCACTCACCCCCGTCCCCCTTCACACTTCCCCTCCCCCTACCGCACTCGAATGCCCCGTACCCACACCCACCCGATTCTCCACTCACCACCCTTCCCCTTCTTCACCTTCCTCCCATCCCCTCCGCACTTCCTAATCCCCTTCCCCACACCCACCCGATTTCTCCACTCCCCCCTTCCCCTTCCCCTTCCCTCCCCCCGCACTCTAATCCCCTTCCCCACACCCCCCCGATTCTCCACTCACCCCCTCCTTCCCTTCCCCTCCCCTCTCTAATCCCTCCCCACCACCCGTCACTCCCCCCTTCCCCTCCCCCTCCCCCATCCCCTCCCTTTCCCTTCACCCCCCTCTCCCTCCCCCTCCTCCTTCCCTTCCCCATCCCCCTCCGCACTCTAATCCCCTTCCCCACACCCACCCGATTCTCCACTCACCCCCTTCCCCTTCTTCCCCTTCCTCATCCCCCACCATTTTCCTCTGAGCCTCCCACTTCCTCCCTCCCGCCCTCTTCCTTTAATCCCATCGACCTCCCTCTCACCTCCCCGTCACCTCGCCCCACCCCCTCTCATTTAACCCCCCTCCCCATTTATCCCCCACTACCCCTCCCAGCCCCTTCCCCTTCCCTTCCTCTCCTTCTGTCGTCCTTTATCTACCGGCCCCTCGCCTTCCTCGTCCCCCTTCCTATCTCCCCCTCCACCCCTCTCCCCCCTCTCGCCCCCACCATCTCACCCCTCCCCCTAACTCCCCTCCCTCTTCCCCAACATCACCCCCTCCGCCTCTTCTTCTTTGCCTCCCTCTCACTCTCACCTCCTCCTCCCCTCGCTCCCCCTCCCCTTCCACCATTTCCCGCCCCCCTCCCTCATCTCCCCTTCTCTTTTAACGCCGTTCCTCAACTTCACTCCCCCTCTCACTTCTACCCCCCTTTCCTCTCCACCTTCACTTTCCTCTCCTCATCCCCTTTCCTCTTCCCCTTCCTCTACGCCTTCCCTCCCTCCCCATACACTCCTCTCCTACCTTCTCGCCCCCTTCCTCTCTCCTCCTCCTCTCCCCCTCCCCTCCCACCTCCTCTCCCCCTCCTCTCCCACCTCCGCTCCCCCTCCCCCCCCTCCTCTCCCCTCTCCCTCCCAACTCTCCCACCTCCTCTCTACCTCCTCCCACCTCCTCTCCCCTCCTCTCCCCTCCCCATCCCCTCATCACCCACCACCTCTCCCTCTCCTCTCCCACCTCCTCTCCACCACCCCCCTCTCCTCTCCTCACCCTCTCCTCTCCTCCTCCGCTCCCCCCTCCTCTCCCCCCCTCCCTCTCTATCTCCTCTCCCCACTTCCTCGCCCCTTCCTCTCTTCCCCTCCTCTCCCCCTCCTCTCTCCTTTATATGCCACCTCTTCCCCTTGCTCGCACCATACCCTCCAACCTCCTCTCCCCCTCCTCTCTCTGCCTCTTATCCCCTTCTCTCCCCCTCCTCACTCCCTCCTCTCTCCCTGCTCTCTCCCTCCCCTCTCCCTCCCCTCTCCCTCCACACTCCCTCCACTCTCCCTCCACTCACCATCATCTCTCCCCACTCCTCTCTCCCTCCTCTCACTTCCTCTCCTCCTCCTCTCATCCCCCTCCTCTCTCCCCCCTCCTCTCTCCCCATCACCCCTTCTCCCCCTCCCTCCTTACTCACCCCCCCCCTCCTCTCCAACCTTCTTCTCACCTCCTCTCACTTCCTCTCACCCTCTTTCCTCCCCCCTCTCACGCCTCTCTCCCCTTCTCCTCCCCCTCCTCTCCCCCTCAACCCCCCTCCTCTCTCGCCCTCATCCTCCTACTCTCGCCCCTTTCTCTTCCCCCTCTCACCTCCTCTCTTACTCCTCTTTCCCCTCATCTCTCCCTTCTTCTCTCACCCCCCTCTCACCTCCTCTTACTCTCTTTCTCCCTCTCTCTCATCCTCCTCCCCCTCCCCCCCTCTTCGCCCTCCTCTCGCCCTCTTCTCTCCCCTTCCTCTCCCCCTCTCTCTTCCTATCGCTCCTACCTCTCTCCCCTTCCTCTCATCCCTCTTGTCATCCTCTCCCTCCTCTCCCGCTCCTCACTCCCCCTCCTCTCACATTCCTCTCCTCCCTCTCTCCTCTCTCTCGCCACTCTCCCTCCTCCCTCCCATTCCTCTCCCCATTCTCTCTCCCCCCTCTATCCCCACTTTCTTCCCTTTCTCTCCCTCCTCTCCACCTACTCTCCCCTTTCCTCTCTCCCCCCTCTCCCCCTCCTGTCTCCCCCCATCCCCCCTCCTCATTCCCTTCTCTCTCTTCATCCTCGCCCCCTCCTCGTCCACCTGTCCCCCTCCTCTCCCACTCCCTACCCCCATTCTTTCCCTCCTCACTCCCTCCTCTCTCCCCATCCTCGATACCCCCTCTGTCCCCCTCATCAACCACTTCCTCTCGCCCCTTCTCCCCACTTTCCTCTCTCCATCTTACCCCCTCCTCTCCCACCTCCTGCTCCACCTTCCCCTCCCTCGTCACCTTCTACTTACTCATCCCCTCTCCTGTCATCTGCCTCTCATACCTCACCACCTCTGTCCTCCCCTCATCCTCGCTCTCCCCTGTCACCTTCCCGTACTCACCCAATTGTGTTGCCACCCCCCCCCCCCCACCCCTCACCCCTTGTTCCCTCTGCTCCCTTCCCCCTCACCCCTCTCCACCTCACCCTCCCGTTCTCCATTTCCCGCCCACCCATGCCTATCCTCCCCCCACAGTCCCCACCTGCCTCTGCACATCCCCTCTCCTTCTCCTCCTTCCACCATCCCTCCCTCATTATTCCCTCTGAAGCTCCCATTAACTGTCCACCTCCTTTACCCCTCGCCCCACTTCCTCTCCCCTTCCCCCTTCCTCTCCTCCCGTATTCTCTCTCCACCATCTCTTCTCCTTCCCATCCCTCTTCCTCTCCTCTCCCATTTATCCAAACCCCAATCCTCCTTCCACATCCTCCTCTCCTTTCTTCACCTGCCTAGCCCCTTCTCTCCCAATCCTCTCCACACACATCTCCCCCTTTTACCTCCTCCCACCTTCACTCCCCTTCCTCTCCCCTACTCTCATCCTCCTCTCCCCATACTCTCCCCTCCTCTCAATCTTCTTTACCTACTCATTGACCACGCCTTACGGCCACCTCCCCCAGGCCCACCCCGGCCTCACCCACTACCCACCGTCTCCCCCCTTACGCTCCCCCCCTCCTCCTCCCACCTCTCCCCCCTCCTCTTCCCTGTCATCTCCCCTCCTCACGACTCCTCTCACCATCCTCTTCTCCGCCTCCTCCCCGCCTCTCGACTCCTCTCCCCTGCCTCTCTCCTTCCACTCCACCCTCCTCTCCTCCTCCTCTTCTCCGCCTCCTCCCCGCCTCTCGACTCCTCTCCCCTGCCTCTCTCCTTCCACTCCCCCCTCCTCTCCTCCTCCCCTCTCCCCCTCCACCCCCTCCTCTCGACTCCTCTCCCCTCCCTCTCCTCCTTCCACTCCACCCTCCTCTCCTCCTCCTCTCCCCGTCTCACCCCCTCCTCTCGACTCCTCTCCCCTCCTCTCTCCTTCCACTCCACTCCACCCTCCTCTTCCTCCTCCTCTCCCCGTCCCACCCCCTCCTCTCGACTCCTCTCCCCTCCTCTCTTCTTCCACCTCCACCATCCCCTCTCCTCCTCCTCTCCCCGTCCACCCCCTCCTCTCGACTCCTCTCCCCTCCTCTCTCCTCTCCACCCCCCCCCTCCTCCCCCCCCCCCCTCCCGTCCCTCTCCCATTCTCACCCTCCCCTTCCTCCCCTCTCCCCCTTCTCTCCATCCCCCCCTCCTCTCCCTCTCCCCCTACAAACCCTCAACCTCACCCTCCGCCTACCCTTTCTCACCACCACTTTCTCCCTAATCACCTCCCCCACCCCCTCGGCTTCCCCTCACCCTCACCCTCCATTTCCCCCTCCCCCTTTCCTCCTTTCCCCTTCCCCTTCCCGACCCCTCCCCTCCCCAACCCCCCCTCCTTCATTACCCATCCCCATCCCCCTCCTCGTCCTCCCTCATCAGCATCTTCCCCTCCCTTTCCCTCACACAACCTTTCACATCAACGCCTCCTCAACCTCATCCACCCCTTTCCATCTCCCCTCCCCCTCCGCCTTGCCCTCCTTCACCCCACCCCCTCCACCTCCCCTTCTATTTCCCCCCGCAACCTCACCCTCAACCCCCTCCCCGTCCCCCTCCACTACCCCCGAACCCATTCCTACTCCCTCCCCCTCATCATCCCTACCTTCCCCCTCTCCCCTATTCTACCCCCTCACACTCCCCTAACCCCTCATCTTCACCCTCCATCTCATCCTCATCCTCCCACTCTCCCTCTGCCTCAATCCCACTCCCGTTCCCCCTCAATTTCTCCTTCCCTCTCCTCCCTTCCGTCCCCTCCCCAACCACTTTTCCCTCCCCCTCCTCCCCGGCATCCCCCCACTCTCACCTCATCCTCCCACTCAACCACCCATCCGCTCTCCCTCCCCCTTCCCCCTCCCCTCCCCCTACCCCCTCCCCCTTCCCCATCATCTCCCTCCACCCCTCACGCTTTACTTCTTCATCCCCAGCCCCCTCCCCATCACGCACCCCTTCCTCTCCTCTCCGCTGCCCCTCACCCCCCTCATTCCTTCTGCAACTGCCTCCCCTCCCCTTCCCTCTCGCACATCCCTTCTCTCACACCCTCCGACTCCCTCTCCCCCAACCCTCACTTCTGCCTCTCCCACAACCTCCCACTCCCCCACCCCTTCACCTTCCCGCTTCCCCTCTCCTCACCCCTCTTACCCTTCCCCCGCCCCTTCACCATCCTTTCACCATCCCACCTACACCACCCTCCCCCTCATCCTCCCACTCCCCTCCTCTCCCCTTCCACCCCCACCTCCCCCTCCCCCTTCCCTTCCGCCTCAGCCTCCCCCTCCCCTCCTCCTCCTCTCCATATCCTGACCCACCTCCCCTCCCCTTCCTCCTCCCCCACCCCCACCGCCTCCCAGTCCCTTTCCCAGCCCCCCCCCCCTTCCCCAACCACTTCTCCACATCTTTCCCCGTTCCCACATCCCACTCCCCTCCTCTCCCCTTCCACTGCCCCCACCCCCTCCCCAACCACTTCTCCACATCTTCCCCGCTCCCACATCCCCTCACCCCTCACCCCTTCTACCTCACTCACCCCCTCCCCTTCCCCTCGTCCACACCTTACCCCGTTCCCCCATCCCCTCACTCCTCACCCCCTTTCCACCACCCCGTCCACCTCCTTCCTCCTTGACTCCCCCTCCCCTCCCCCTCTCGCTGCCCCTCCCTCACCTTCCCGACCCCACACCTCCCATCTCCTCTCCTTAACTTCCCCTTCATCCCTCCCCTCCCCCTTCCTGACTCAACCTCCCTCCCTCAACACGCTCACTTCCACCCCTCCTTCTGCCAATACCCACCCCTCCACCTCCCTCCCCCTCCCCTTCACTCTATCCCTTCCCCCTCCCTCTCCCCTCCCCCTCCCCCTCTCCTCCCCCCTGTCCCTCAACCACCCCCCTCCCCTCACCTTACCCCAACGCCTAGCAATCCCAACCCTCCCCCACATCACCTTCCCTTCTCCGCTCCTTACTCCCACCACTTGCCCCCGCCCCCCCTTAGCACTCCCTACCTTCCCTCCCCTCCCTCATCCTTTTCTCCACCTCCGACTCCCTCTCCCCTACACCCCCCTTCCACCTCCCGCTCATGCACCCCCCACCCACCCTTCCCCTTCCCGATTCTCACCCCCTCACCCCCCTTACCCTTCCCCCACCACTTCTCCATTTCTCTCCGCTTCCCTCTGACCTCACCCTCCCACTCCCCCTTCCCCTCCCCTTCCGCCTCAATCTTCCCCCCGCTCACTCCCACTCCCCTCAACCTCCCTTAACGAAACCCCCCCCTCCCCTCATCCTACACCCTCCCCCTCCCCTTCCGCCTCAATCTTCCCCCCCTTCACCTCACCATCCCTCACACCTCCCTCAACGAAACCCCTCCCTCCCCTCACCGACCCCTCCCCTCCCCTTCTGCCTCAATATCTGCCCCCGCTCACGTCCACTACTCCCCGCAACCTCCCGCAACCAATCCCAACGCCATCCCCGCACCATCCCCCTCTTAGCCCCCAGATCTCCCCCTCCCCTTTCCCCTACAACTTTTCCTCCCCTCCTCCTCTTCCTCCCCCTCTGCTTCCCCTCAATCCCCCACCACCCCCCCCCAAACCTCCAGTCCCCGCGCCGGTTCCGTCCCCTTCTATTGCCCCCTTGCCCTGCCCCTCCTCCTCCCCTTCATCATTCCCCTCTCCCTCCCCCTCAACTTCCTACCCTTTTCACCTCCCCCTCCCCATCCCCCTTCTCTTCCCTTCCCCCCTCATCACTCTCCCCCTCTTCCCTCATAAGCCACCCCTCCCCTTTCCAAACTGTTCCACCTCACCTACACCCTCCCTCTCCCCGACCATCTTCCACTCACCCCCCTTCCACTTCAAGTCCCCCTCCTCCTCCCACTACTCCTCCCCTCCCCTTCCCCTTCTCACTGCCCCTCCCCTTCCCCCTCCCCATCACCTACCGCACTCTTCCCCTGCCCTCACCACTTTTCCCCTCAACGTTCCCCCACGCCCTCATAATTCCCCCTCCTCCCCCTTAACTCACCCTCCCCTCACCTGCCCACTTTACCTACCCATCCCCTTCCACGTCCCCTCCCGCTGCCCCTCCCTCTCCCCTCCCCCCCTCCCCTCTACCCCTCACCCTCTCCTGCCCACTCACACTCCCCCTATCCTTCCCCTTACACCTACCCTCTTCTCCCAATTCCACCCCTTCCACGTCACCCTCTCGTTCGCCCACCCCCTCCCTCATTTCCCTCCGCCTCACCTCCCCCTCCCCTCCCCTCCCCCCCCTCACTCCCATCCTCCCCCTCTCCTCCCCCTCCCTCACCCTTCTCCCCTCCTCCTCTCCCCTCCTCCCTCGCCTCCCCCTCCCCCACTCCCCTCCTCCCCTCCTCCCACCCCCTCCCCTTCATCCCTCCCTCCCCCCCTTGATCTCCCCTCCCTCTCACCTCTCCACCCCCCTCCCTCTCCTACCTCCCTCCCCCTCCCCCCTCCTTCCCCCCCTTCCCCTCACCTCCTCCCCGCTCCCCTCCCCCTCCCTCCCTACCTCCCCTGCACTCCCCCTCCCCCTCTCCCTCCCCTCCCCTACCCTCCTCCCTTCCCCCTCTCTCCATCCCCCTGCCTCCCTCACGCATTGCACTCCCGCCTCCCCCTCTCCATCCCCCCTCCCTCATCCTCCCTCATCCGACCCTTCCAGCTACCCCTCCCCCACCCCCTCCCCTTTCGCATTCCACACCCCTTTTCTCCCTCTCCCCTCCCTCTCTCGCACCCCCTCCCCTCACCCTTACCGACCCTCTGTCCCCTTATCCTCCCCTTCTCCCCTCCTCTCCTTCTACCCCCTCCCTCCCACTCTCCTTCTATTGCCTCCCCCTTCACCTCCAACCTCCCATCTCCTCCCCCTCCTCTTCCCGCTCCCCTCACCGCCAATCTTCCCTTACAATCCCCCTCCCCATACTCCTCCCTCCCCGTCGCCTTACGCCTCACCCTTCAACCCCCTTCAACCCCTTCTTCCTACCCTTCCCCTTACCGTTCCGCACCCCACCCTTAACGTTCCTCACCCGCTCCTACCCATCCCCCCACCCCTCCATCTCACCGCCCCCTCCGCCTCCCTTGTCCCCTTCATCCACCCCTTCGTCATCCCATTCCCCACCCCTTTCCTCTCACCAACACACTCCACTCCCTTTCCCCTCCCCTCTCCCACTTCCCGTCCCCTCCTCCTCCCCTCTCCTACCCCTTCCCACTGCCCTCCTCTACCCCCCTCTCCTCTCTTCTCTCTCCGCTCCCATACCCCCATCCCTCGCCCCATCCATCTCATCCTTCACCTCCTCCTTATCATCTCCCTCCCCCTCACATCCCCCTCATCTATCCTCCCTACGCCTCCCTCTCCCCTACACCCTCACCCTTGTTACCCTCTATTCTCCCCCTGTCTTTCACCTCCCCCTCTCCTCCGCCCCTTCTACTCCCCCTCACGAATCCCCTTCCCTCACTCCACCCCTCCCGACGCGTCCCCACATCCTCCCCCCCGCCCTCTCCTCCCCTCCTCCTCCCCTTCCACCTCCCCTCCCATCCCACCTCTCCTCCCTCCACCCCAACCTCTCACTTCAACCCCACCCTCTCTTACCCCCTCCCTCCCCTCCCCTCCCCTTCCATCTCCCCCTAGCTTCACCCACCCCTCCTCCTCCCATTCACCAACACTTTCCTCCCCCTCCCATTGCCTTTCTCCTCTCCTCTCTTTCCTGCCCCTCCCGCCCCCCACCTTATACCCCTCCTCCCCAGTCCCTCCCCCCTTCCACTCCGCATGCCCCCTCCTCTCCCCATCAACATCCCCCACCCCCTCCCCTCCCCCTTCCCCTCCCCCTCACCTGCCCCCTCCCCTCACCCCCTGTCCCCTCCTCCCTTCCTCTATGTCTACCTCATCCCACCCCCTCCCCACCCCTCATCTTCACCCTCCTCTCCCCCCTCACGTGCCCCCACCCCTCATCCCCCAACCCCTCCCCACCCCTCATCTGCAACCCTCCCTCTCCCCCTCACGTGCCCCCACCCTCATCCCCCCCCCCCCCCCCCCCACATCACAGCCCTCTCACCCCACCCCCCCCCCCCCCCACACACACACACAGCCCCTGACCACACACCAACCCACCACCCACCCCCTCCATACCCCACCACCACATCGCCTCCTCCCCAGTCCACCCATCTGCCTTCCTCCGACTCTAACCCCAACCCTTGCCGGGTGTTCACCATCTCCCCCGACCTCCCCCTCTCCAACACCGAACGGTCCTGTCCTCAGCAGAGGTCTTAACTTGTCCCCCTCCGTCCCCATCTCAATGAGTTCCGCTCCCACCACGACTTGGAGCTCTTCTGCCGTTGCCCCCGCCTCACACCGTTCTTCCATGGGAAGGAATCCTTGCCCCTTTTCCAGTCTCCTACGCACCCCCTCCTCGTGGAACCCCCCCTCGTGGCCATCTTCCAGCTTTAAAACTCTTTATTCAAAACTGCCGTCGCGACATCAACCGCCTCAACTTCTCCACTCCCCTGTCTCACTCCAATCTCTCCCCCTCCCCCTGAACGTACTGCCATCGACTCACTCCGCAACAACCCAGACTGGGTTATCAAACCCGCCAACAAGGGAGGTGCCGTGGTAGTCTGGCGCGTCGATCTCTACAAAGCTGAGGCCATGCGCCGACTCTCGGACACCTCCTCCTACTACCCCTGGGCCATGACCCCACTGACGAGCACCAGGCCACCATCTCTAGCACCATCACCCACTTCACCATCTCCCACGCCCTGCACGACCGAGCCTCCAACCTCATCATAATCCACCCACAACGGTATTGGGGGTTCAGTATTGATGTGGATAGAGAACTGACTGGCAGTCAAGAAGCAAAGAGTAGGAGTAAACGGATCATTTTCACAATGGCAGGGCAGTGACTAGTGGGGTACCGCAAGGCTAGGTGCTGGGACCTCAGCTATTTACAATATATATTAATGATTTGGATGAGGGAATTGAATGCAACATCTCCAAGTTTGCGGATGACACTACGCTGGGGGCAGTGTTAGCTGTGTGGAGGATGCTAGGAGGCTGCAAGGTGACTTTGATATGCTGGGCGAGTGGGCAAATGCATGGCAGATGCAGTATAATAGTAAGATTAAACGAGAACTTACCAGTTTGAAGTTTGATCTGTATTTTATGAGGAGTTACGATGAGGGATTACGTGAAGAACCCGCTCAGTGCACAGGCGCGGCATACTTCCAAGCAGCGGTGTGGAATCACAGATAGACACAGTTATTTGAAGTAAACATAGTAAAGATAAGGAGACATCAATTTATTAGTTTGATCCATATAATGAGGGTGGGAGCGGAGGGCACGTATCCCTCATCGTAACTCCTCATAAAATACAGATCAAACTTCAAACTGGTAAGTTCTCGTTTAATCTTACTATTTTACTTCGGAGTCACGTGAGTGACTACGTGAAGATTCAAAGCTCTGTGATTTCAAACCGTGTAACAGTTTCATTTCACTCACTGCCGAAGTTCTTGAGGGAGGAAGTGTTATCGTAATGAACCAATGAGCCTATTTGTAGAAAAACACAATGGTATTTTTTAAACAATAACAACAAAGAATTAAGTTGCTCCCCTGGGCTTAAATTAAATATTTGCAGTTCGTAAATCTTTACTGCAAATAAACCAGGTTTTGCCAACGGCTTATTATAAAATTTCTGAACGGTTTCCCCCCCCCCCCCCCCCCCCCCGACCATCCTGCTGTAGCCAGGATGTGGTCTATAGGCATGTCCATTCTTTAGCCGTCGACATGGATGCTGCCCTGGTGGAATAAAATTTGTACATGTTAGTGTTTATCCCAGCAGTTTTCTAGCACCTGCTTGAGCCATCTCGCAATGGTTTGGCTCGTCACCGGCACCATAAGGTTTTTGTGACTGACCCACAAGGCTTTCATCTCCCTCGATATTTTGGTTGTGTCTATGTAGGTTAGTAGGTGGGTCATGGCACATACCGTGGTTCTGGTGGGTAAGCCACGACTGGATTAGGTGTTTCCTGGTCTGCTCTGTTTGATCAGGTCGCTGGATAACGACAGATCTGGTCTGAGCTGTGATCAATGTTGGCCAGTCTCAATAGGTGTAGTGACTGGACCCTCTGAGCGGATACAAGTGCCATCAAAATGAGCGTCTTTAAGTGTATCTTGCTCGAGGCCGGGGGATCTGGCTGGTGGCCATTCCCTGAGATATGTCAGGACCCACACTGATATCCCAAATAGGGTTATACCTGGGCTTAGGGCTTGATATTGTAAATGCCCTTCATCAGATTTAGACCACCAGTGGATGGGATCCCATCGCCTGTTGTCCTGCCGCTGGTTTGAGATAAGCAGAAGAGCACTCTGCGCTGTGTTGATGGCACTGTAGCTGATCCCTACATCGGTGGTGTAGATGGCCAGGAACTCCAGTATGTTGGTGGCTGTAGCTGTTGCGTATGTTGTTCCATGTTTCCTGGCAGTACTTCTCCCTTTTTGATGCTGGTTAAATACTGCCTCTTGGTGGATGTTCGAAGGGATGCCGACATGGGGTGATGGTTTGTTTTGGGCAATCCCATTTCCAGGTAAGGTCTGTTCAAACTAGCAACCCAGGCGTTTTAATTTTCTCATGCATGGGTGTTTAGCTTACGCTGGTAGGTAAGTAACTGATAGCCAAATATGTCTTTCGACACACCATTGCCAAATCAATGTTGACCATTTGTCGCATGATAATGATTTTTAATGCCGCCCATATGGGTAATATAAGCCATCACCGTAGTATTTATCAATTTGTAACCGAACATGCAAGTGCTGCATATTAGATACATATGCTTTTAAACCATAAAAGCGCCCAACATCCTAGATAGTTATGCCCAGTGTAGTAGTAATGATGACTCTAGGTTAGTCCATCTACCACCTGTGCTGGATATGGTTAGTCGCTCCCCAGCCTTGAGCACTGGCATCTGTTTGAATAACTAAAGTAGGGGTTAGTGTAAAGATAGGGCTGAAACTATGCCAAACGTTTTCTGCCCACCACTGTAGCTCTGATATTGCTTCAGTGGGTAAGTTCATGACACGATCATAGTGACCTGTATGTCGTTTAGTGCCTGTACCTTTGCTCTCTGTAAATGTTTTGATAGTGCAAAGGTCCGAATTGTGTAGCCGGAAATGCTGCTACCATTTCCCCAATTACTCTTGCTACTTGTCGAATAGTTGGTCGCTCGTTGACCATTAATTTGTTGCATGATTGTGCTAATTCAACCATTTTTTGCCTTTGGCAAGGTAACAGTCATATGGACTGAGTTAATTGTGAAGCCCAGGTAGTCCATGATAGTGGATGGCTTCAACTTAGATTTATCTGGATTGTAGGACGAACCCCAGAGTTTCGAGGAGCTGTTTTGTAGCTGATACTGCTGCCACAGCCAATTCCATCGTTTTCCCTACTATGAGAATATCCTCCAGATATGCCATGGCAATATGTTTTGTTTTCTTAGTATTGCCATGGCTGGGTTCAATATTTGGTGAATAATCTTGGGCTGAAGTTCGCCCATAGGGCAATGCTTTGTACCATCCAGATAAATTTTAGGTATCTGCGATGATCCTTGTATATGGTACTAGATAGTAAGCATCTTTAAGATAAATGCTTGCCATGAAGTGTCCTTTGGAATTCAGTTGTTTGGCAGTAACATATGTCTCCATTTTGAAATGTATATACTTAACAAATTTGTTTAGTGATGTTAAGTCAATGATGATGCGACAGACACCATCTTTTTTGGTTTTAGTGAATATATTCGATACAATTTCCAAAGGTTCATGTTTGGTCTTTTCGATGACCCCCCTTTGTGATAAGTCTCACCAGTTCAGCTTGTCCCTCACGTTCTCTTTGACGGAGGGAGAAATACCCTTGGGGCCATTGTTGAAACTGGCGGCGTTTTTCTGACATGAATTGTATTTTATATCCTGTAATGTTTTGAGTATATACTTGTCACTCGTGACCATACCCCATGCTTCTTTAAACAAGTGTAATCTCCCCCCTGTTATAAAGCACCCTTATTCTCTATATGCTGGTAGGGACCAGACCCACCTACCTCCATGGTTATTGCGATTCTGTTTCTTCTTCATTTTCCTGAAGATTTTGTTCTGACGTGCTGGCGATGTTGGGGGGAGGCGCATTTTCCAGAGGGTCCGCTGCGGGCCCTGATCTGAAAGATCTTGGGGATAATGTGCGGACCCCAAGCGTTCACCAGTCCCATATTGCGGACGTCGACTGGTGGATGCCGTGGGGTGCTGCCGCTTGGGTATCGGAGGTCTTGGTTTGCTCGTCCCGGGGCCTGCCCTCATTAGGCCGAAGGTTTTTGATGCTTCCTGCATCTCCTTCAGTTTTTATTGAAATCTTTCCCAAATAGCAGCGCGTCCGTCTCCGCAGCTGGGGCTTTACACAAGCCAGCAAATTTGGGATTGAGGGCAGGTCTTATGTTTCCTTCTGGAGATTGTTGATCTCAAATTGTGTGGTACACATTAATGCCAGCACATCCTGCTGGCAGGTATCCATCTCCGTGGTCTCCACGGAACGAGCAAAGGCTGTGATGGCCGACGTCAGGAGCCTTAGGATCCGCTGTAGCTTGAGTTCGTGGGTCTGGATGTGTGACCCACATGCCCCCAGATTTGGCTGTTGACACTTTTTACTTTGAGGGCCTCACCGTTTTCTGGTGCTGTGTTGTTTCAGCACCTCAGCGAGCACCTTTTCCAGTAATGGTTGATGCTGGCCGCCATTCTTGGTTCCAGCAGCGCTCCAGCCCGTGGGGTTGCTACAAGCGGTCCATCACACCCAACAGCTCTTCATGTTCCTGCACCCCTGGCATACGCCTGCCCCTGTTCCAGACCAGCCCAGCCCTGGTCACCAATGCTAGCCTCCAGTAATGAGGGAGCAGAGGGCAGTGTACAGAACACTGTGGAGGGGGTGCCTGACCTCCCTCCGCGAGAGCGCTCTTTCTGCGCATCTCGCTGGAGCTGCTCCAATTGCTGTTGATGCAGCTCAGGCGGCTGTCTCTCCTCCATTTAGGTTGAGACATGTCCCCGTCCGACGAATCGGACGCCACCGGCCGGATGCCTGTTCGGATGGCTAGACATCCAGCCCGCAGTTCAGGCACTAGCGGGACTGGGCTCGGCGCGGTGATGGGGATAGCGGTGCGCCCGGTAATTGTTCCTACCGCCTGTTGCTGCCCCCCCTGCAATGGAACGCTCCTCCGCTGGAGTCGAGCGGGGGACAGGTTCTTCTGGAGCTTTTTGCCTTGTAGATGCGAGAGCGCCCCTCAAGCAGCGCGTCTCGCAGGCAACTGCTCCGAGGGGGGGAGAGAGAGAGGGGAGAGATGGGAGAGAGGAGAGA